>NC_140168.1:41087598-41267919 GCF_963971535.1 Notolepis coatsorum | reverse complement strand
TCTCTGACTTATGGCGCGCATCAGTGAAGTATGTAACTTGGAGAGCAGCGGTATAATCACAGAGGAATGCTCAAGCTGCTGTGACTGCTAGCACAATTACCGTCCTTCAGTGTCTCACGCCATTGGCTGCATCTGTAAATCAACACATGTCCAGCTCCACCTCATTGGCTTTTAGAGCTGCCTGTGTCAACCGAAGGTATGTGAGTGAGAGAAATGGCGAATAGTGAACCTACGACCCTCCCCTTTCTGCTCAACATTATCTTCTGTGTGTAGTTTCACTAGAGCACTGGATCAGTTTTCTCAACATTAAGCATGGGTGGAGGTGTTGTGAAATTAGACCCAGATCAGCCGCTATATACTGTATGCTCTCATTACTGCATCAAGGAAGTGCTTTCTGATTGGATGATTTGAATCTTTCAGCTGCAGTGGTTATTGAATAGGTAGACAATATGCAAAACAGAATATACTCCTGATAAACTCTGTTGTACAGGAAAACTAAATGTTCTGACTTTTAATAACCTGTTCAGTGGCCCCATCATAACAAAATTATACATAATGTCTGCATACTCTTTGCACATAACTGCCCAATTGCACAGCCCTGCTAAATATTCCACCCACTGTATTGTTATTTTTATTCTAATTAGTGTATATACTTGACCACATCATGCACAGTTTTACAGCCCTGGCCTATTTTAATTTTATAATTCTATTCTATTCTGCTTCTATTTTAACTTAGTTTATATTCCATTTAATTTTATTCCACCTTGTTATCTTATTATCTGTCCGTTATTGTCTGTCCGTTAATGTCGCACCGAAAACAACCAAATCAAATTCCTTATGTGAAAACTACTTGGCAATAAAGACCTTTCTGATTTTGATTTCTGATTCTGATTAACTTGCAATGAGTCTCCTGGCCATTTTAGTTTTCCTTTTTGAGGACTGCATACTTTTTTTTGCAAACCAAAACAACATACTTTATACTTATAGCATATGCATGAGCCTGGTCTCTTTTGAAAGATGACATTCTGAAGTTTCTTATTCCAGAAAAAAATTCACTTTTAGTGCTAACGTAATAGATAGAGTAACATAGGTCTGAACTTGAGTTGTAGTAGTTAGTAGTCCAGAGGTAGTATTTCCACAGAAGATGGTATGGCTTAGAAATCCAGACGGAGCCATAGCCTGAAGCCTTATGTAGTACATATCCAAATTTCATAAAGATCCATTCAGAAATGAGTGATTATGAGTGATTTTGGTAAACTGTGTACAAAGAAAAACTCAGTTTTCTCATAGACTTCAATACATTTGGCTTCCTGTTAAATAATTTAGTTGTTCACCTAGATCCCTGGTTCACACATCCCCACATGGGGTATCATTGGAAGCTACACTCATTGGCTACAATGATCCACAATCATTTTCGAGATCGGATCTAGATTGACGGAACTACTGCAGCCTGAGTCGGGAGTGGTATTTTGCGCAATACCGTGTACTTTGCACAAGCCTCAAATACCGGCATGTAACCCGAGAACCGCCGAACGGATTTTGTCGGATTTTGTCGCTATCGACAGGCAACAAATAAGCCTTCAATTCGATATATATATTGTATTACAAAATATGCACACTAGGGCTGCACGATTAATCGTTTTTTAATCGAAATCGCAATTTGGAATGATGCAATTATCAAATCGCCAAGCCTGCAATAAAAATGTACTGCAATTTTTTACTTTAATCAGGAAGTCCCATTGAGATACAAGATCTCCTTTGCAAGGGAGACCTGGCCAAGATGACAGCAATAACATTTGCAATACATCACACAGCAATAAAATGTGCGATACATCACACAAGAACATAATAAATGTGCATGTATACAATATACAATACATCACATGTAAACACAAAAACACAAAGCAGAATAGTCTACATGATAGTAAAAGTGTATAATACAGGGTAATACAGTAATTTTGCAGTTGGGACCCGACTACAGAAAGCAGCAACATTCTTCTTGTAGGAAGTTATGTAATACAGATTTAAATTCACCAAGAGAGACCGGGGTGTCTAAGTGGATAATGGTCCTGTAGCTCATTCCATGCCCAAGGTGCGAAGCTTGAGAAAGCTGTTCCTAGCTAACCCTGCTCAAGACAGAGAAAACATCTGAGCTGAGTAAGGAAATGGTGGGGGGGAGCGGGGCTCGGGGGGGGGGGGGGGGGGCATCTCTCTCTCTACTGGTTCAATTAATGTAGAAAAGTAGAAAAACATTGCACTATAAAAACGAACTGGATAGTTGATGATAATAAACATTTAACTTCATTAGCTGAAGTATTCTAAAATCATTTAAGCCATTCTCCTTTTCGGTGTGTGTGTGTGTGTGTGTGTGTGTGTGTGTGTGTGTGTGTGTGTGTGTGTGTGTGTGTGTGTGTGCACGCGTCTCATATCTGGTCTGACATCAGAGGAGTTTGATAGTATTTACTGAGGATTGCCAGATAATGTTGATATTTAAACACACAAAAAATTATAATACAAAATAAATCTACATAGAATAGAATAGAATAGAATAGACTTTTAATTGTCATTGCACAGTATACAACGAAATTTCAGGGGAGCTCGCACAGACCGTAGTACATATATACATACTTGAACACATAACACATATAACACTGTACATAACAGAATATTTTAAATAATAAAGTGCATAATGGGTGGTAATCAGAGATTATCAAGTGCAGTGGTAAGTGCATGGTGCACGTGAGGGGACAGTCAATGAGTATTTAACAGTCTGACTGCTTGGGGAAAAAAGCTGTTCTTAAATCTTGTACTCTTGGCATGTATGGACCGGTATCTCCTCCCTGAGGGAAGGAGCTGGAAGAGGTGATGTGCTGGGTGAGACTGGTCCTTGATGATACATTTGGAGCGGTGGAGGCAGCGGGAGGTGAAGACGGAGGTGATGTTTGGTAGAGGAGTCCCGATGATCCTGCCTGCCGCCTTCACCACCCTCTGTAGAGCCTCTTGCTCTGCCTTTGTGCAGCTGGAGAACCACACAGACACACCGTAGGTCAGCACACTCTCAACCGCACAATGGTAAAAGTTGACAAGGAGATTTCGTGGCAGGCCAGCCTGCTTCAGCTTCCTTAGATAGTATAGGCGTTGCTGGGCTTTCCCGATCACTGAGGCGGTGTTGGTGCTCCAAGACAGGGTCTTGCACTGAGACCCAGGAACTTGAACTCAGTGACCCTCTCCACTACCTCGTTGTTGATGAGCAGAGGGGAGTGGTCAGGCCTTGATCTTCTAAAATCCACTATGATCTCTCATGATCATGCAACATAAAAAAAATTGTTGTAGGAACAGTTTGGGAGAGGGAGGTAAGGGGTTTTAGATTGTGTGTTGTGAAGTTTACTTCAGAGAGGGAGAGTAAAGTACAGAAAAAAGGTACCGTTGGGTACCGTACCGGTATCGATTCACAGGTAAAAAGAAAAATGTTCAGACTCTGTGTCCCGAACAGACCCACCGCGTAGGCCAGATGCAAGCCGCATTTTACAATAAACCTCTGTGGGGCTGCTTAAAAAAAATTATAATCGCAAATGTAATCGCAATCGCAATATCTGTCAGAAAAATCGCAATTAGATTATTTCCCAAAATCGTGCAGCCCTAATGCACACCCGAGCCACTAGGGGTCGCCAAAGTGCCAATTGCAAAAAGTCCGAAAAACGTCCCACATATGGGCTGTCGCAGTTTAAGATTAATAACCCGTTCAGTGGCCCCATCATAACAAAAGGATTAATAATGTTACTGCTTATGTTATGACTTTGATAAAGGACAGGTTCACCTTTTTTCTTTTTCTTTTTAAACACAGGTCCTATTTATACAACGTCTGGCATGATGTTGCATACTAATTTCACTGATCGCTTTCATATTGAGAAACTGTGCTGCATCCTCTCACCAGCCTCCAATACAATTGTTGTTACAGTTATATTTTGGTTTAAAATCTTATCTTGAGTTTTAATCCTGTAATGCTTGCTTAGTACATAGCACAGGTGTGATGAAATTTAAATACCATGCTGCTGAGTCTATACCGTGCTGCTGAGTCTATACCGTGCTGCTGAGTCTATACCGTGCTGCTGAGTCTATACCATGCTGAGTCTATACCATGCTGCTGAGTCTATACCGTGCTGCTGAGTCTATACCATGCTGCTGAGTCTATACCATGCTGAGTCTATACCGTGCTGCTGAGTCTATACGGTGCTGCTGAGTCTATACCATGCTGAGTCTATACCATGCTGCTGAGTCTATACCGTGCTGCTGAGTCTATACCGTGCTGCTGAGTCTATACCATAGTGAGTCTATACCATGCTGCTGAGTCTATACCGTGCTGCTGAGTCTATACCATGCTGCTGAGTCTATACGATGCTGAGTCTATACCGTGCTGCTGAGTCTATACGGTGCTGCTGAGTCTATACCATGCTGAGTCTATACCATGCTGCTGAGTCTATACCGTGCTGCTGAGTCTATACCGTGCTGCTGAGTCTATACCATGCTGAGTCTATACCATGCTGCTGAGTCTATACCGTGCTGCTGAGTCTATACCATGCTGCTGAGTCTATACCATGCTGCTGAGTCTATACCATGCTGCTGAGTCTATACCGTGCTGCTGAGTCTATAACATGCTGCTGAGTCTATACCATGCTGCTGAGTCTATACCGTGCTGCTGAGTCTATACCGTGCTGCTGAGTCTATACCGTGCTGCTGAGTCTATACCATGCTGCTGAGTCTATACCATGCTGCTGAGTCTATACCATGCTGAGTCTATACCATGCTGCTGAGTCTATACCATGCTGCTGAGTCTATACCATGCTGCTGAGTCTATACCCTGCTGCTGAGTCTATACCATGCTGCTGAGTCTATACCATGCTGCTGAGTCTATACCATGCTGCTGAGTCTATACCGTGCTGCTGAGTCTATACCGTGCTGATTCTATACCATGCTGAGTCTATACCATGCTGAGTCTATACCATGCTGAGTCTATACCATGCTGAGTCTATACCATGCTGCTGAGTCTATACCGTGCTGCTGAGTCTATACCGTGCTGATTCTATACCATGCTGAGTCTATACCGTGCTGATTCTATACCATGCTGAGTCTATACCATGCTGAGTCTATACCATGCTGCTGAGTCTATACCATGCTGAGTCTATACCATGCTGAGTCTATACCATGCTGCTGAGTCTATACCATGCTGCTGAGTCTATACCGTGCTGCTGAGTCTATACCATGCTGAGTCTATACTGTGCTGCTGAGTCTATACCATGCTGAGTCTATACCGTGCTGCTGAGTCTATACCGTGCTGCTGAGTCTATACCGTGCTGAGTCTATACCGTGCTGCTGAGTCTATACCATGCTGCTGAGTCTATAGCATGCTGCTGAGTCTATACCGTGCTGCTGAGTCTATACCATGCTGAGTCTATACCGTGCTGCTGAGTCTATACCATGCTGCTGAGTCTATAGCATGCTGCTGAGTCTATACCGTGCTTCTGAGTCTATACCATGCTGAGTCTATACCGTGCTGCTGAGTCTATACCATGCTGCTGAGTCTATAGCATGCTGCTGAGTCTATACCGTGCTGCTGAGTCTATACCATGCTGCTGAGTCTATACCGTGCTGCTGAGTCTATACCATGCTGCTGAGTCTATACCATGCTGAGTCTATACCATGCTGCTGAGTCTATACCATGCTGCTGAGTCTATACCATGCTGCTGAGTCTATACCATGCTGAGTCTATACCATGCTGCTGAGTCTATACCATGCTGCTGAGTCTATACCATGCTGCTGAGTCTATACCGTGCTGCTGAGTCTATACCATGCTGCTGAGTCTATACCGTGCTGCTGAGTCTATACCATGCTGCTGAGTCTATACCGTGCTGCTGAGTCTATACCATGCTGCTGAGTCTATACCATGCTGAGTCTATACCATGCTGAGTCTATACCATGCTGCTGAGTCTATACCATGCTGAGTCTATACCGTGCTGCTGAGTCTATACGGTGCTGCTGAGTCTATACCATGCTGAGTCTATACCATGCTGCTGAGTCTATACCGTGCTGCTGAGTCTATACCGTGCTGCTGAGTCTATACCATAGTGAGTCTATACCATGCTGCTGAGTCTATACCGTGCTGCTGAGTCTATACCATGCTGCTGAGTCTATACGATGCTGAGTCTATACCGTGCTGCTGAGTCTATACGGTGCTGCTGAGTCTATACCATGCTGAGTCTATACCATGCTGCTGAGTCTATACCGTGCTGCTGAGTCTATACCGTGCTGCTGAGTCTATACCATGCTGAGTCTATACCATGCTGCTGAGTCTATACCGTGCTGCTGAGTCTATACCATGCTGCTGAGTCTATACCATGCTGCTGAGTCTATACCGTGCTGCTGAGTCTATAACATGCTGCTGAGTCTATACCATGCTGCTGAGTCTATACCGTGCTGCTGAGTCTATACCGTGCTGCTGAGTCTATACCGTACTGCTGAGTCTATACCATGCTGCTGAGTCTATACCATGCTGCTGAGTCTATACCATGCTGCTGAGTCTATACCATGCTGAGTCTATACCATGCTGCTGAGTCTATACCATGCTGCTGAGTCTATACCATGCTGCTGAGTCTATACCCTGCTGCTGAGTCTATACCATGCTGCTGAGTCTATACCATGCTGCTGAGTCTATACCATGCTGCTGAGTCTATACCGTGCTGCTGAGTCTATACCGTGCTGATTCTATACCATGCTGAGTCTATACCATGCTGAGTCTATACCATGCTGAGTCTATACCATGCTGAGTCTATACCATGCTGCTGAGTCTATACCGTGCTGCTGAGTCTATACCGTGCTGATTCTATACCATGCTGAGTCTATACCGTGCTGATTCTATACCATGCTGAGTCTATACCATGCTGAGTCTATACCATGCTGAGTCTATACCATGCTGCTGAGTCTATACCATGCTGAGTCTATACCATGCTGAGTCTATACCATGCTGCTGAGTCTATACCATGCTGCTGAGTCTATACCGTGCTGCTGAGTCTATACCGTGCTGCTGAGTCTATACCATGCTGAGTCTATACTGTGCTGCTGAGTCTATACCATGCTGAGTCTATACCGTGCTGCTGAGTCTATACCGTGCTGCTGAGTCTATACTGTGCTGAGTCTATACCGTGCTGCTGAGTCTATACCATGCTGCTGAGTCTATAGCATGCTGCTGAGTCTATACCGTGCTGCTGAGTCTATACCATGCTGAGTCTATACCGTGCTGCTGAGTCTATACCATGCTGCTGAGTCTATAGCATGCTGCTGAGTCTATACCGTGCTTCTGAGTCTATACCATGCTGAGTCTATACCGTGCTGCTGAGTCTATACCATGCTGCTGAGTCTATAGCATGCTGCTGAGTCTATACCGTGCTGCTGAGTCTATACCATGCTGCTGAGTCTATACCGTGCTGCTGAGTCTATACCATGCTGCTGAGTCTATACCATGCTGAGTCTATACCATGCTGCTGAGTCTATACCATGCTGCTGAGTCTATACCATGCTGCTGAGTCTATACCATGCTGAGTCTATACCATGCTGCTGAGTCTATACCATGCTGCTGAGTCTATACCATGCTGCTGAGTCTATACCGTGCTGCTGAGTCTATACCATGCTGCTGAGTCTATACCGTGCTGCTGAGTCTATACCATGCTGCTGAGTCTATACCGTGCTGCTGAGTCTATACCATGCTGCTGAGTCTATACCATGCTGAGTCTATACCATGCTGCTGAGTCTATACCATGCTGCTGAGTCTATACCATGCTGCTGAGTCTATACCATGCTGCTGAGTCTATACCATGCTGAGTCTATACCATGCTGCTGAGTCTATACCATGCTGCTGAGTCTATACCATGCTGCTGAGTCTATACCATGCTGCTGAGTCTATACCGTGCTGCTGAGTCTATACCATGCTGCTGAGTCTATACCGTGCTGCTGAGTCTATACCATGCTGCTGAGTCTATACCGTGCTGCTGAGTCTATACCATGCTGCTGAGTCTATACCATGCTGCTGAGTCTATACCATGCTGAGTCTATACCATGCTGCTGAGTCTATACCATGCTGCTGAGTCTATACCATGCTGCTGAGTCTATACCGTGCTGCTGAGTCTATACCATGCTGCTGAGTCTATACCATGCTGCTGAGTCTATACCATGCTGCTGAGTCTATACCGTGCTGCTGAGTCTATACCATGCTGCTGAGTCTATACCATGCTGAGTCTATACCGCGCTGAGGCAGACTTTCTCTGAATGTTAAAATCCTTATCCTTTAAGATTCAAGATTCAAGAGTTTATTCATCACATACAGGGCATACAGTGAAATGCGGTTGGCCATGCCCGCTACGATTGTGCAATAAAACAATAGTAATAGTAGTAATAATAATAAGATAACTAGAATAGACATGGTAAATAGACATGTTTCCTTCACGTAAAAGATAAGATAAGATAATATAAGATAAGATATTCCTTTATTGATTCCCTTGGGGAAATTCAGGCATCATAGCAGCATGGGGGAGGGTGGGAGGGGAGGTACAGGTAGTAAAAGACATACAGGTCACAGAATTATAGTACAGTGGAGAAGTAAAAAATTGAAATAGAATAAAAAGGCAGTGTAAACAATATACAATATAATTAAATGTGGACATGCGCATATATTATTATTATTATTAACCAAGACATGGACATCCTAGTAGCCTATCTACAAAAGTGGCGCCTACAGCTCAGCACCAGCAAGACCGTTTCAGCAGCATACCATCTCTGCAACAGAGATGCCAAGAGGGAACTGGAGGTATATGCTGACCACAAGCGTCTGGAGTCCCAGCAAGCCCCTAAATACCTTGGCGTGCGTCTGGATCGGACACTGTCCTTCAAACAACACCTCGAAGATGTCAGGGCAAAGACAACATCAAGGGTTGCGCTGATCCGACGCCTTGCAGGTACAACCTGGGGAGCCACTGCCAAGACCCTTCGGATATCCACCCAAGCCCTGGTCTTCTCGGCAGCAGAGTACTGTGCCCCAGTCTGGAGCAGAAGCCTGCACGTTAAAAAAGTTGATGCGGCTACTAACAACGCCCTCCGGATCATCACTGGATGCCTGAAGGCTACACCCGTCTTCCTGCTGCCAGTCCTTGCAGGAATCGCACCAGCTGGCCTACGACGAGAGGCTGCCACTCTCGCCCTAGCAAGGAAGGCAGTGAAGCATGACTGGCACATCCTACACAACACCACAACAACAACAGCACCTATGAGCAGACTCAAGTCCCGCCACCCCTACAACAAGGTGGCACAAGAGATGCTCCGTTCCACCACTGAGGACCTATCCAGAAATGGATGGCTGGCGGCAGCCTGGAAGAGAGAGTGGGAGAGTGCTGGGCCAACCCGTATCCACCACCACATCTGGGATCCAGGAGATGGCGCCACAGGAGACGATCTTCCACGCCGGCAATGGGTTCTGCTGAACCGTTTAAGATCTGGGGTTGGTCGCTTTAAAGCATCATTAAAGAAGTGGGGCCTGGCAGACAGCGCTGCATGTGAGTGTGGAGACCCTGAGCAGACTGTTGACCACATCCTGACCATCTGCCCCCTATACAAACCACCCTCGGAAGCCAGCCTCTTTGATGTGGGACCAGAGTTAAGGGCATGGCTACAAGATACGGAGTTGGACCTCTGACGTTACACGAAAGAAGAAGAATTATTATTATTATTATTATTATTATTATTATTATTATTATTATTATTATTATTATTATTATTATTATTATTATTATTATTGTAACTGAGGGGTACAATTCCCTGACTGTATTAAATAAGTATGGTATCATTAAACCACTACTGCGTTATGTACATTACTACTGGCCATACAGTACACAGGTATATGAGATGAACACTTCCACAATAACACGGCTTCACAACAAATATCGTTTAGAAGAATATTTATTAGCAGCACGAAGATTATCTTACATTACTTTACTTATCAAGATTGAGAGTTGCGCTTGTAAGGCGAAGAATGTGCATGAATAGGTCAAGAGCGTAAGTCCATGAGAATATTACGCAGGAGATAATTAATACCACCTGTATCATAAGAATTATATATGGTACACTAGTAGGGCAGCTGGAGATACTAATAGGGTCCCTCCGGTTGTAGGCCAGCAGGGGAGAGGATTTGTCGGTAGCGAAAGTCTGGGTCAACGAGGAATAAGGAGACTCCAGGTACAGGAGACACACAATCCCACACAACAGTGGGTGTAGACAATTCTCCGCTCCAACAGCTACAGGACCAAAGCAAATATAATCCAGCCGAAAAGGGCTCTGTAGTCGTCGGGTAGGTTATCCAGTGTACATATCCACACGGTTCTCGTCTAGGGCTCCTCGGATGACGGCACCAGGTTAAGCCGCCCAGCCTGGATAAGCACACTAGCTCGGTACGATGAAACGTTGGTAATGCTGGTCACTGTAGAACGGTAGCCGCACGATACACTATACATAATAGACTATTACTTAATAATAGAATAGGTCGAACTCGACGATACCGCGTTAAACTCTGACACTTCAGCTATCAATTCGCACACGGTCTCAAGGCTCTATTTCGGGGCAAAAACGGGCCCACTTCACAGCACGTTGTATCGTGGTGTGAGGCTTCAACTTATTGGGTAACATACTGCTGTATCCACCTGCGACGTATTTATACGTAAGGTGAACAATCTAGTACCAGCCTTATTTCTGTCTCGTATTCTTGCGCAGAACCGGGCATGTCCAGGCATATCTTAGCGGTGACTTTGAACTAGACATTGGGGGGTATGGCCGTGGCGCCTAGGGGATCGCTTCCAATAGGAGAACGAATATTATGGTCTGTACTAGGTAAAGGGATATTCCGTGTATATGTACAAAGAATATACAAGGGATATCAGACGATATACAAATACTATACAATATATCTCAAGTAATAAATATATATATTCGGTTTAATCTGACCCTTCGTAACAGCCGTCTCCTAATTAGTCCTCACCTAATTAGATAAGCAGAGACAGATTAACCGCACTGTCCACTACTCAATGTCCGTTGTGAGGAGTAGGGCAATTCACAAAGTCAGTGGGTCATGGTCGTCATTAAGCGAGTCGGGGAGCCTTGGCAACTCTATCAGCCTCGCCACGGGTTGGGTGTATGTCCGCCCCTGGACGAGCACTTCTGCCGCTCTGACCTTTCCGTCGGCACCAGTGATCACTTTGCTTACGCGGCCGGCCGGCCACGCAGCTCGGGGTAGTGACTGGTCTATGATCACGACGACTGTGTCCACTTTTAAGTTGTCCCCGTCCTTGACCCGCTTCTGACGGGCTGGAAGGGATGGTAGGGGGGTTAGGAGGAAGCGGGCCTGAGACTGCTTTGATCTGTGCTTGGCTGCGCCTCCACCTCCTCCGTCTGTTTTTCTTGTTTGCTCTGTACCCCGTCTGAGGAGGGGCCGGTTCCGGCCGCACCATCAAGGAGTCGCTTGGGGTGCTGGGTTCGAGGTCAGCTACGTCTGGAGCGCAGCTGAGGGGGGTGGAGTTCCGAACTCCCTCTTGTGCCCCCGGTTCTCTCATAGGCCTCTCGCTTAATGTCAATAGCCTCTCAACGGGCTGTACGAGGGAGTGGCTGGTGTCGCTCGCCTTTGTGTGTAGGCAGCGTGTAGACGTGGGTTGACTGTCAAGTCCGTAGAGGGGGCCCTGGAGCGTCCACCCCAGTCGGGTCTGAACCGCGACTGGGCATCCTTTGGGTCCGATGTGGGCCGCCTCAATTGGGAGAATGAGGTCCGCGTGGTCGGAGCCGATGAGCAGGGTCGGTGTGGCGCCGTCGATAAGCGGTATAGGTAGTTGACGTAGGTGCACATACTTTGCCATCAACTGTGGGATGGGGTAGGTGTACTGTGATAGGCCTATGTCGTGGCTGGTGAAGACGTTGGTAATACTATACTGCTTCTCGGGCTGGTCCACCGCTGCTATCTTGAAGGAGACCTTTTCACCCTTTATGGTCTTCTGGTCTCTTCTGATGGTACGTATTGTCATTGTACCTTTGGCACCCCGCAGGCCCAACTGGGCTGCGGCGGAAGCGAGGAGGAGAGTCTTTTCAGACCCATCTTCCAGGACGGCGTAAGTGTCCAGGACCTTGTCCTCGTAGCTCAGGAGCACTCTGACCACTTTGATGAGCACTCGGGGGGTGCCGCTATGCTGGTCAATGTGGAGCACTCCTGTTAGTCGGTTGCTTTGGATCTTCTGGAGTGGTGCCGACTCGCGGTCGTCCGAGTAGCACCGTGACTCCCAGTGTCTGCTGTAGCAGTCGGGACACCAGGGGGCGGTCTGGTGGATCTTTGGTACTGGTGCCACCGCCTCGGCCTGGTACATTACCGTGACGGGCCCACTTTGTTGTCCTGGCGGACGCCTGTTGATGTCATGCAGGACCTCCAAGTGGGCGCCGCCGCACCTGCCGCACTTCTTCTTCAAACGGCACTCAGCTGCCATATGGCTGCGCGCGCAGCGGAAGCAGCGGCGGTGGTCTTTTATCCACTGACTCACCTCGTCCGTGGTCAGCTTCTTGAACTTGTCGCATTGATACAGCCGATGTTCCCCTTCACAGTACTGGCATTCAATCTTCCACTCCTCTTTCGTCGAGGGGGTGTTGTGGTTCTTGTGCTGCGGTACTGATTCGGCTTGGTGCATAACGGTCACCGACCGGCGGTTATCATTTGATCCCCGAGGTCCTGGTCTTGGGCTTGGTCCACTCCACACGAACGTGTCCAGTCGTAGGCTGCTGACTTCTCTCGCGAGGAAGTCAGATAGGTCTAGGAGGGATGCCTCTGGGCCGTTGGGGTCGCGGTGGTCTCTCTGCCGCCAAAAACGCTCTTGTCGGGCGGGAGGGAGCTTCTCTAATATCCTTTCTACATTAGAGTTAGCGTACAGTTCGTATATCCCTTTTTCCTTCTGGGACCCCAGCATCCCTACCAGGGACTGTACCTTGATAGAGAGGTCATCTAATGCTCTGTTGTCTCTGGCTGGGGGGAGACGGTCGATGTCTCTTATCTCTTGTATCACGTAGTCCCATATGCGTCCATAACGTTGGTCGAGGGCTACTAGAGCCGCGGTGTATGGGGTACTTGAGTTGGAATATGCCAGCACTATATTATGCGCTCTGGGCACCTTCAGGTGCTTGAGGAGGATAGCATAAAATAGTTGATGCGGCTACTAACAACGCCCTCCAGATCATCACTGGATGCCTGAAGGCTACACCCGTCTTCCTGCTGCCAGTCCTTGCAGGAATCGCACCAGCTGGCCTACGACGAGAGGCTGCCACTCTCGCCCTAGCAAGGAAGGCAGTGAAGCATGACTGGCACATCCTACACAACACCACAACAACAACAGCACCTATGAGCAGACTCAAGTCCCGCCACCCCTACAACAAGGTGGCACAAGAGATGCTCCGTTCCACCACTGAGGACCTATCCAGAAATGGATGGCTGGCGGCAGCCTGGAAGAGAGAGTGGGAGAGTGCTGGGCCAACCCGTATCCACCACCACATCTGGGATCCAGGAGATGGCGCCACAGGAGACGATCTTCCACGCCGGCAATGGGTTCTGCTGAACCGTTTAAGATCTGGGGTTGGTCGCTTTAAAGCATCATTAAAGAAGTGGGGCCTGGCAGACAGCGCTGCATGTGAGTGTGGAGACCCTGAGCAGACTGTTGACCACATCCTGACCATCTGCCCCCTATACAAACCACCCTCGGAAGCCAGCCTCTTTGATGTGGGACCAGAGTTAAGGGCATGGCTACAAGATACGAGTTGGACCTCTGACGTTACACGAAAGAAGAAGAATTATTATTATTATTATTATTATTATTATTATTATTATTATTATTATTATTATTGTAACTGAGGGGTACAATTCCCTGACTGTATTAAATAAGTATGGTATCATTAAACCACTACTGCGTTATGTACATTACTACTGGCCATACAGTACACAGGTATATGAGATGAACACTTCCACAATAACACGGCTTCACAACAAATATCGTTTAGAAGAATATTTATTAGCAGCACGAAGATTATCTTACATTACTTTACTTATCAAGATTGAGAGTTGCGCTTGTAAGGCGAAGAATGTGCATGAATAGGTCAAGAGCGTAAGTCCATGAGAATATTACGCAGGAGATAATTAATACCACCTGTATCATAAGAATTATATATGGTACACTAGTAGGGCAGCTGGAGATACTAATAGGGTCCCTCCGGTTGTAGGCCAGCAGGGGAGAGGATTTGTCGGTAGCGAAAGTCTGGGTCAACGAGGAATAAGGAGACTCCAGGTACAGGAGACACACAATCCCACACAACAGTGGGTGTAGACAATTCTCCGCTCCAACAGCTACAGGACCAAAGCAAATATAATCCAGCCGAAAAGGGCTCTGTAGTCGTCGGGTAGGTTATCCAGTGTACATATCCACACGGTTCTCGTCTAGGGCTCCTCGGATGACGGCACCAGGTTAAGCCGCCCAGCCTGGATAAGCACACTAGCTCGGTACGATGAAACGTTGGTAATGCTGGTCACTGTAGAACGGTAGCCGCACGATACACTATACATAATAGACTATTACTTAATAATAGAATAGGTCGAACTCGACGATACCGCGTTAAACTCTGACACTTCAGCTATCAATTCGCACACGGTCTCAAGGCTCTATTTCGGGGCAAAAACGGGCCCACTTCACAGCACGTTGTATCGTGGTGTGAGGCTTCAACTTATTGGGTAACATACTGCTGTATCCACTTGCGACGTATTTATACGTAAGGTGAACAATCTAGTACCAGCCTTATTTCTGTCTCGTATTCTTGCGCAGAACCGGGCATGTCCAGGCATATCTTAGCGGTGACTTTGAACTAGACATTGGGGGGTATGGCCGTGGCGCCTAGGGGATCGCTTCCAATAGGAGAACGAATATTATGGTCTGTACTAGGTAAAGGGATATTCCGTGTATATGTACAAAGAATATACAAGGGATATCAGACGATATACAAATACTATACAATATATCTCAAGTAATAAATATATATATTCGGTTTAATCTGACCCTTCGTAACAGCCGTCTCCTAATTAGTCCGCACCTAATTAGATAAGCAGAGACAGATTAACCGCACTGTCCACTACTCAATGTCCGTTGTGAGGAGTAGGGCAATTCACAAAGTCAGTGGGTCATGGTCGTCATTAAGCGAGTCGGGGAGCCTTGGCAACTCTATCAGCCTCGCCACGGGTTGGGTGTATGTCCGCCCCTGGACGAGCACTTCTGCCGCTCTGACCTTTCCGTCGGCACCAGTGATCACTTTGCTTACGCGGCCGGCCGGCCACGCAGCTCGGGGTAGTGACTGGTCTATGATCACGACGACTGTGTCCACTTTTAAGTTGTCCCCGTCCTTGACCCGCTTCTGACGGGCTGGAAGGGATGGTAGGGGGGTTAGGAGGAAGCAGGCCTGAGACTGCTTTGATCTGTGCTTGGCTGCGCCTCCACCTCCTCCGTCTGTTTTTCTTGTTTGCTCTGTACCCCGTCTGAGGAGGGGCCGGTTCCGGCCGCACCATCAAGGAGTCGCTTGGGGTGCTGGGTTCGAGGTCAGCTACGTCTGGAGCGCAGCTGAGGGGGGTGGAGTTCCGAACTCCCTCTTGTGCCCCCGGTTCTCTCATAGGCCTCTCGCTTAATGTCAATAGCCTCTCAACGGGCTGTACGAGGGAGTGGCTGGTGTCGCTCGCCTTTGTGTGTAGGCAGCGTGTAGACGTGGGTTGACTGTCAAGTCCGTAGAGGGGGCCCTGGAGCGTCCACCCCAGTCGGGTCTGAACCGCGACTGGGCATCCTTTGGGTCCGATGTGGGCCGCCTCAATTGGGAGAATGAGGTCCGCGTGGTCGGAGCCGATGAGCAGGGTCGGTGTGGCGCCGTCGATAAGCGGTATAGGTAGTTGACGTAGGTGCACATACTTTGCCATCAACTGTGGGATGGGGTAGGTGTACTGTGATAGGCCTATGTCGTGGCTGGTGAAGACGTTGGTAATACTATACTGCTTCTCGGGCTGGTCCACCGCTGCTATCTTGAAGGAGACCTTTTCACCCTTTATGGTCTTCTGGTCTCTTCTGATGGTACGTATTGTCATTGTACCTTTGGCACCCCGCAGGCCCAACTGGGCTGCGGCGGAAGCGAGGAGGAGAGTCTTTTCAGACCCATCTTCCAGGACGGCGTAAGTGTCCAGGACCTTGTCCTCGTAGCTCAGGAGCACTCTGACCACTTTGATGAGCACTCAGGGGGTGCCGCTATGCTGGTCAATGTGGAGCACTCCTGTTAGTCGGTTGCTTTGGATCTTCTGGAGTGGTGCCGACTCGCGGTCGTCCGAGTAGCACCGTGACTCCCAGTGTCTGCTGTAGCAGTCGGGACACCAGGGGGCGGTCTGGTGGATCTTTGGTACTGGTGCCACCGCCTCGGCCTGGTACATTACCGTGACGGGCCCACTTTGTTGTCCTGGCGGACGCCTGTTGATGTCATGCAGGACCTCCAAGTGGGCGCCGCCGCACCTGCCGCACTTCTTCTTCAAACGGCACTCAGCTGCCATATGGCTGCGCGCGCAGCGGAAGCAGCGGCGGTGGTCTTTTATCCACTGACTCACCTCGTCCGTGGTCAGCTTCTTGAACTTGTCGCATTGATACAGCCGATGTTCCCCTTCACAGTACTGGCATTCAATCTTCCACTCCTCTTTCGTCGAGGGGGTGTTGTGGTTCTTGTGCTGCGGTACTGATTCGGCTTGGTGCATAACGGTCACCGACCGGCGGTTATCATTTGATCCCCGAGGTCCTGGTCTTGGGCTTGGTCCACTCCACACGAACGTGTCCAGTCGTAGGCTGCTGACTTCTCTCGCGAGGAAGTCAGATAGGTCTAGGAGGGATGCCTCTGGGCCGTTGGGGTCGCGGTGGTCTCTCTGCCGCCAAAAACGCTCTTGTCGGGCGGGAGGGAGCTTCTCTAATATCCTTTCTACATTAGAGTTAGCGTACAGTTCGTATATCCCTTTTTCCTTCTGGGACCCCAGCATCCCTACCAGGGACTGTACCTTGATAGAGAGGTCATCTAATGCTCTGTTGTCTCTGGCTGGGGGGAGACGGTCGATGTCTCTTATCTCTTGTATCACGTAGTCCCATATGCGTCCATAACGTTGGTCGAGGGCTACTAGAGCCGCGGTGTATGGGGTACTTGAGTTGGAATATGCCAGCACTATATTATGCGCTCTGGGCACCTTCAGGTGCTTGAGGAGGATAGCATATTTGTACGTCTCGTCTGGGACGTCGGACAGCATAGTCTCTAAGCACATCCGTAGCTCCGTGTACTGTGCTCTGTCCTCGCGTGTAAAATCCGGGAATGTCGGTGTGCCAAGGTACGATGCCATGGATGGCTGGCACATCGGTGAGCGTTGGGGGAGAGGCCTCCTGGGCGAGTCTCCCCGTACGTGTCGTCGTGGGCTGGTACTTGGTGGGTACCGAAGCCCGGGTACCCAGGTGCTGTTCCTCGGGGCTGGCGGTGCGTCAAACTCACCCGTGAGTTGAGTCGGGGTTTGTAGCGCAGTGCCTCGGGGCTGATGTCTGGGCTGTACTGGGCCTCCTGGTCCAGAGTACGTTGCTGCTGGTCGGGGCTGTACTGGGCCTCCTGGTCCAGAGTACGTTGCTGCTGGTCGGCTTGACATTCCTCCTCTTCCTCTTCCTTTTCCTCTGCTAGGTCCTGGAGTCTTCTGTTCAGTCTCTCGGCGACGTAGGCCGGTTCTTCCCGGTTGCTGGGTCTCGTATGGACCGGCCGGGGAGGGGGTTCGGAGACGTGGACAGGATCCTCCTGTTGGCGGGGTCCCGGGTCGCTTGGTCGGGTAGGGGAATGTGCCCTAGACCCTTGTCGTGATGATCTCCGGGAGAGAGGGGGTGTCGCCATGGCAATCAATTTGTCCATCATCTGCGCCTGCAGCCGGTCGCGCTCTGCCTCGCGCTGGGCATGGGCGGCGTCACGCACTGCTTCGCGCTGGGCATTGGCGGCGTCGCGCTGTGCATTGGCGCTGGCATGGGCGGCGTGGAGCTGTGCATTGGCGGCGTCGCGCTGTGCATTGGCGGCGGCGTGCTGTGCATTGGCGGCGGCGTGCTGCGCATCGGCGCGGCTTCTTTCAATGTTCTCTTCCGTCTGAAGGCATCTGGTCTCCAGTCTTATGCGGTCGTCTTCACTCCTTTGTTGCGCCTGGAAGCGTTCTCGCTCGGTTGCAGAATGTTCGCGTTCACTGAGGGCTTGCGCTTGGAGTTGCGCGTGAAGGCGCTCTCGTTGGTCTGCAGCTTGTTCGCGCTCGCTCGTCTGTTGCGCTTGAAGTCGGTCGCGTTCGGTGGAGGCTGCCAGGGTGGCGATGAATGCCTGCGCCAGCATCTTGTCCGCTTCGCTGGGGGAAGACACAGGCGGAGGTGATCGGCTTCTGGCAGTGCTCGTTGGAGATCCGTTCTCCTGTCGCGCTCCGAGGAGGTCCATCTCCTGGGTGTGCGTCTCTTCTGGTAGTGGGTCGGGTTCCGTCCCTGGAGCGCTTTCTTTATCCTGGAGCTCTCCGGGGACTGTCCCGTTGGCGTTGTCGGGGGGTAAAGTCATGTCATGTCCTTCCTGGTCCCCCCCGTGAGCTTGGTCAGTTACGTTAGAACCCACTAGGGTCTCTACTGGCGGGGTCGCCTGGTCGGTAGGGTTTGACATACTTTTACTATCCGCTTTTTCCGCGTTTAACGTCTGTATAAAGCTAGGTAGTAGACTGGCAGCGTAGTCCTCTAGGTAACGAGGTGGCTGCCGTCTGCGCTCCGGGCGATCTAGCTTAGGAGAACCGTTTGTGGAGTGTTCATCATTGGCCATGTTAATATTAATATTATATTAATATTACGCTAATTACCCTCCGGCTCGAAGGACCAATTGTAACTGAGGGGTACAATTCCCTGACTGTATTAAATAAGTATGGTATCATTAAACCACTACTGCGTTATGTACATTACTACTGGCCATACAGTACACAGGTATATGAGATGAACACTTCCACAATAACACGGCTTCACAACAAATATCGTTTAGAAGAATATTTATTAGCAGCACGAAGATTATCTTACATTACTTTACTTATCAAGATTGAGAGTTGCGCTTGTAAGGCGAAGAATGTGCATGAATAGGTCAAGAGCGTAAGTCCATGAGAATATTACGCAGGAGATAATTAATACCACCTGTATCATAAGAATTATATATGGTACACTAGTAGGGCAGCTGGAGATACTAATAGGGTCCCTCCGGTTGTAGGCCAGCAGGGGAGAGGATTTGTCGGTAGCGAAAGTCTGGGTCAACGAGGAATAAGGAGACTCCAGGTACAGGAGACAGTGCAATAATCCCTTGATCCGCAGACGAACAACAGCTATTCTCCGGTATGCAGTGCCGCATGGAAGAAAGCTAGCCAGCCTCAGAGTACTAGAGGCGGGCTCGACGGTGCTCCTCACAGGGTAAATCCCACACAACAGTGGGTGTAGACGATTCTCCGCTCCAACAGCTACAGGACCAAAGCAAATATAATCCAGCCGAAAAGGGCTCTGTAGTCGTCGGGTAGGTTATCCAGTGTACATATCCACACGGTTCTCGTCTAGGGCTCCTCGGATGACGGCACCAGGTTAAGCCGCCCAGCCTGGATAAGCACACTAGCTCGGTACGATGAAACGTTGGTAATGCTGGTCACTGTAGAACGGTAGCCGCACGATACACTATACATAATAGACTATTACTTAATAATAGAATAGGTCGAACTCGACGATACCGCGTTAAACTCTGACACTTCAGCTATCAATTCGCACGCGGTCTCAAGGCTCTATTTCGGGGCAAAAACGGGCCCACTTCACAGCACGTTGTATCGTGGTGTGAGGCTTCAACTTATTGGGTAACATACTGCTGTATCCACCTGCGACGTATTTATACGTAAGGTGAACAATCTAGTACCAGCCTTATTTCTGTCTCGTATTCTTGCGCAGAACCGGGCATGTCCAGGCATATCTTAGCGGTGACTTTGAACTAGACATTGGGGGGTATGGCCGTGGCGCCTAGGGGATCGCTTCCAATAGGAGAACGAATATTATGGTCTGTACTAGGTAAAGGGATATTCCGTGTATATGTACAAAGAATATACAAGGGATATCAGACGATATACAAATACTATACAATATATCTCAAGTAATAAATATATATATTCGGTTTAATCTGACCCTTCGTAACAATTATATTAGATCATATATTTAGCATTAACATTTTAGCATTTGTTTTATTATATATTAGATTAGATTTAGATTATTGGATTATTAGATTATAATTGCATATATTTAGCATTAGCATTTTAGCATTTAGTATTTTTTGTATTATATATTAGATTAGATTTAGATTATTGGATTATTAGATTATATATTGTAACTATTTATTGTAGGGCAAATATAACTGAGAGGGCATACATACCCTCATCTCGCACCTTGGTGCCCATATGCACATGTCCAGAGTTAATTATATTGATTTGTTATATTGTTTACAGTGCTTTTTTATTCTATTTAATTTTTACTTCTCCACTGTACTATAATTATGTCACCTGTACCATGTCTTATACTACCTGTACCTCCCCCCTCCCCCATGCTGCTATGATGCCTGAATTTCCCCAAGGGGATCAATAAAGGAATATATTATCTTATCTTATCTTATCTTATCTTATCTTATCTTATCTTATCTTATCTTATCTTATCTTATCCTATATGGACAACAAGGTGCGAGATGAGGGTATGTATGCCCTCTCAGTTATTTTGCCCTACAATAAATATAGTTACAACAATATATAATCTATATTTTATATAGATATTTTCTCTCTGACCATACCTGTATCTCCTTCTGTATTGTTATTGAATGACCTCTACACATGTGAAAAGACTCATTTTGGCCGGCCTCACAGCCGCAAAAAAATTTATTGCCTCACGTTGGATTCACCCAGACAAACTCTGCCCGAAGATATGAATTCTCACCTATCTTGATGTGATCTATCTGGAGATATCCACTGCACGTGTTATAGGGGTTAATGATCTAATATCGCGATTTGGTTGGCTGCTGTGGCAAAGTTAAAAGAACGCATATAAATTTGGAAATTTTGATTACTGAATAATGTATTGTGTGTGTGACTCACGTTGAGGTCTTGGGGTGAGCGGGGGGGGGTGGGGGGGGGCATTTTTGGTGTTTTTTGTATAATTGATCATGTGTATGTTCTGGGCCCCTTTGGCTTTGGGTCGGATGGTTGCGGGCTCGGGGTGGGGGGGGGGGGCCTGGTTCGGGGCCTCGGCGGGTCGTGGTGTTAAAGAGGCTGATGCTTTGACTCGCTGGGGCGCCGGACTCGGGGTCCTCGAGGGTTGGGGATCGTGGCTGCTGTGTATGGTGATGGAGGGGGCTTGGGATGATCACGGTACAGTCTGTCTCAATTATTGTCTTGTCATGTTGTGTTGTTATTGTCCTGGGATGTCTTTTTATGTATTATTATTATTATTATTATTATTATTATTATTATTATTATTATTATTATTATTATTATTGTATTGTGATATGTTTTGTTTCATGGTGGAAAAAATTAAATAAAAAGATTTGATCACAAAAAAAAAAAATATATATATATATAATCTAATAATCTAAATCTAATCTAATATATAATCTAAAAAGAAAAACGAAATGCTAAAATGCTAAATGCTAAATATATGCAATATATAATCTAATAATCCAATAGTCTAAATATAATCTAATATATAATCAAAAAATGCTAAATGCTAAAATGCTAAATATATAAATATAAATATAAAATATTTATATATATAAAAATATAAAAAGTCGCCTCAGTCTGACGTTATATCCCAGTCCCGTCGCTTTCTTCATCCCAGTGGAAACAACGGCGGATCCAGCGCCTTCTCGTCCCCCACTGTAAACACACTTGACCTTGCCGGCCCGACCTCTTCAAGCCAAACAGCCAGGGTCTATGTTAATGGGCCACCCATGGCTGGAGCCTGCCGGCGTGAGGTAAGGGATGAGGAACACAACGCCGGGCCATGTCACTGGCACACAGACGGTGGAGGCTGATAAGGATGACAGGCACACTTTGGTTACCGACGGACCGGGTCAAGCGACACCAAGATGTCAAGATGTCAAACTGCCTTGTCCGTCAGATACAGCCAGGGAAGCGCCGGCTGTCACACGAAGCCTGAGGGGAGGCGGTGATTGCATGATAGAGTGAAGCGGTGGTGGTGTACCTTTGACAAGGACAAAATGGATATTTCTCATTCACTCAACGGCGGCCGAAGCGCCCCTGTCCCAAATCATTCGATAACTGTTGGACCGCTCGCTGTACTAGAAATTGAGAAGGCCCGCATTCCTCAGGTTCATGTAATCCATCTTGATAGACCTAAAGCAATCGTCATGGCCACAGCAGGTTGTGCCCGGACAGCCGCGAACAAGAAGGATCACAAGGTCCTGCCCCCCCCCCCCCCCCCCCCCCCCACTGCTCTCCATGATGAATTAGCTCTTCACAGCGGTTTAGCAGATAGAGGTATCTCATGAAACAACCAAATGATATATGAAATAATCAATACAAGCAGAGGAATCCCTTGCGTTTTGGAGGCCCCAAGCGATAATTGAGTTGGGGGGGCCCCCCTCAGATTCAGATTATTTTATTGTCACAGCTTTTTTAAATACACATTCAGAAAAACGTGAGATGCTTGTTTTTCCCGGCTCCTCAACCGTAGTAGATTTGTAAACACAATACACAACGATCTATACAAACTATACAATACAAGGTATATGTTTTTTACAAGGTAAAAAACTGTAGATTCAGCCCCCTTGCCGCCACACGTTTTGGTACAGTAGTGCTTGATTATCCACTCATCTCAGTTTTTTCATTGTTAATTTTTTTTAAGATATCCTCCTTTTTCTCCATTGGTGGGGGCCACAATTAGGAAGCAGGTGTCCTTAATTTAGCAATTGAATGGATAGACTGCATACAAAGTAAATAGAACGTTGAAACTGATCTCTAGATTTAGAATGAAGTACTTTGATTTAAGATTGAATGATTTAATGATTAACATTGGACACCTCGCTACTTGCTACAAAATAAATTGATGAAAATCATGACATTTGATTATCCGAACTGTATAAATCAAAGCGTCTAGGGGGGGTGTACATTATGGGGACAGTCAATGTTGTAAAAGAAGATCATTTGCGCGTGAACAACTGCCGCTCTCGTCAAGACAAGTTGAGGCATATCTCCCACTTGCTGGTTCCCAGCGGTGTATGTACTGTACGCTACGCTTTGTTCACTTCATATCACAGCCGGGCAAATGAACATAGACTGAAATTAACTGTTGATCTCCCGGTTGACGGTACATCATGTAATTTCCTTTTACTTACTCAGAAGCATTTTATATGACCTAAACATAAAATCCGGGCCACTTAAAACTTACCTTGAAGTTGTTAAAATGGTCCAACTTCTCAAAATGTCAATGGAGAGTCTGTCTGTTTACTGGGGGCTGACATCTTGATTAGAACGTAAAATTCGTCCCATAAAGAATGTTGGACCATTTCAGCTACTTTGTTTGACAAAAATGTGGCTCAGATTTTATGTTTAGCATTTTTATATTACCTAAACAAATTACATTCCAGTATGCAAGAGGAAAAGGGAGTTGATGGATGGAGGGAGAAATACATTTAATAAAGTTTGGATAGAGAAAAACAATTCCAGTCTGTTTGAGTACATTTAATGTGAGCTTTTACTCAAGTACTTTTCTAATGGGTGACTAACTTTTACCAGAGTCACTTTCAAGCAGTGATGCCACAGATTACTTGTAAAAAATAATCTGATTACTGATTACTCCTTTAAAAAGTAATCTAGTTACTTTACTGATTACTTGATTATCAAAGTAACTTAATTACTTTGAAAGTAACTAGGTTACAAAGTCGTCGTCGTCCCCCCTGCTGCTGCCACAACATAAGAATGACAAGTTTTTTTTCTCTCTCTCTCTCTCTCTACCAAATCCATTCTGAGACAACGGACTCAGACAGTGCGTACTCCGCAAGTCGCGCGTAACATGAATCTCTCTCTCTCACTCTCACTCTCACTCTCTCACTCTCTCTCTCTCTCTCTCTCTCTCTCTCTCTCTCTCTCCAAATTACACTATAAAACGAACTGGATAGTTGATTTAACTTCATGCTGAAGCCATTCTAAAATCAGCTATAAACGTAAACATGTGTGTGTGGCTTTGTGCGTGCGTGCGCGAGCGCACATCCCATCTCCGGTCTAGCTGACTGTACCCCTGGCTCTCTTATCATCAGCATTATGAGATAGTAACTAAATAGTAACTCGGCCACTTGGAAAAGTAACTGTAATCAGATTACTGGCTTGTAAAAAGTAAGTAAGTTAGATTACTATTTACTGAAAAAGTTATCAGATTAGAGTAACTAGTTACTTACTAGTTACTTAGTAACTAGTTACTGGCATCACTGCTTTCAAGTAAGATATCTTTACTTTTACTCAAGTAAGGCTTTCAAGTACTTTATACACCACTGCATAAGGTACGCATTGCAAGAAGAGTCACAATATCCAAGCCAGACAGTGCATGTAGTCAGTGTCCTTAAAGTCAAGGTGAACTCAGAAGTCAGACAGACATTAGCTTCAGATAACAAGGATGGATGGTGGAAGGTAAGAGAGAGGGACATGAGACAGTGAGAAACAGTGTGACAACGAGGTGTAGAGATGTGGACCCATGTGCAGACAGGAGGCAGGAGGCAGATGACGAGTAAAACCCAACACTGGATATTTAATGCTCATGATCAGGATACAAGACAGACAAATGACAGAACTGTAGCGGCTAGAACAGGCAGATTACATTAAACAGACATATGAGCACTGACTAACTGACTGACTGGGGCAATGCAACATAAATACATAGGGGAGTAATGACTACTAGACGACAGCGTGTGATGACAGGTGACGAACAGTTGGTGGGAGACTAGGAGACAGGAACACACGTGGGAGAGACACATGAGGACATCTGCAGGACCTGGGTGGAAACACAAGAGGAGAGACTAGGGAGAGGGAGGAGACAGAGTTAGAACCCCCCCCCCCTCTTTAGGGACAGCTCCTGACGTCCCACCAGGCCGATCAGGATCATTTTGGTGGAGGTTTGTGATGAGTGCAGAGTCCCTGGCAGGAACCCAGCAACGCAATTTTTTTTTTTATTATTATCTTTTCCCCCCTCCTTTTTCCTATTTTTCTCCCATCCCACTGTTAGTCGTTATGCCAATTCCCAACCCCCTTCCTGGTTGTTGCGCACCCCCCCCCCCTACTGTTGGTCCGGGAGGCCGGAGGCTGTCACATGTTTTCCTCCGACACACGTGCAGCCAGCCGGCAGCCAGCCTGGCAGCGCAGATTCTCACCGGGAGAGTGTAACGTGTGGAAGGTCACACTACCTCTCTCCAGATCCTACCCTCGCTGTGCAGGCGCCCCGACCAAACTGTAGGGGTCACTGTCCACAACGCCCAGGACCCACCCACGGCTTCCCTCCCCCTAACTCAGCCAAACGAGTTAGTATAGCGATCAGCCCAAGCCAAGGCAATGCTGACTCTCCGGGAGTCGAGACCGCAGCCTCTTGCATTGGTGACGAGCACAATCTCCGCTACGCCACCTGACCGCCCCAGCAACGCACTTCTGGACTGTATGTCTCCCAGTCAACCAGTCAAGCTACTGGAGGCCCCTGCCATGGCAGCGAACGTCCAGCAGCCTCCTAACGGCGTCAGAACCCTCAATGGCATGGGAAGGCGGTGGAGGTCGGGGAGCAGGGACCAAGGGGCTGGAGGAGACTGGCTTGATCCTGGAGACATGGAAGGTTGGATGAACACGGAGAGAGCAGGGGAGCCAGACGGACTGCAGAGCCATTGATGATCCTGTTCATATAGGGAAGGGGCCGATTGGGAACAGTTTACAGGACTCTACTCTGAGGGGCAGGAACACATTTACATTTACATTTGTCATTTAGCTGATTTATTTTTTTCATTTCAAATAATGATTGAAGAAGTGTGTTTTTAGTCGACGGCGAAAGATTGATCGGGTTTCGGCTGTCTTAACTGTGATGGGAAGTTCATTCCACCATTGTCGAGTGAGGACCGAGAATAGGTGGCTTCTCTTTGATGACCCTCCCGGAGCTCAGATAGGAGTGTGTCTGAGGCGGCCAGAGGATGTAGAGTGGAGGGGTCTTGAGGGTGTGTAGTTAGAGACCATTGACCGGAGGTAGGTGGGAGCCGTTCCCTTCGCCGCGCGATATGCCAGGTCGAGGACCTTGAAGCGCATTCGTGCGGCGATGGAGAGAAGTTCAGCCGGACTACACCAAGGTTCTTGGCGGTCGGGGGCGAGGCTACGGCAAAATGTTCCACTGTGATGGAAAGGTCGGTCAACAGGGAGGATTTGGCTGGCAGGTGGAACAGTTCCGTTTTGCTTAGGTTCAGTTTGAGGTGGTTGGTCATCATCCAGACGGAGATGTCGGACAGACAGGCTGAGATCCGCTCAGAGACATGGATATCTGAGGGAGGAAAGGAGAGGAAGAGTTGAGTATCATCGGCATAGCAATGATACGAGAAGGCATGGGACGTGATAATGTTACCCAGAGATTTGGTGTAGAGGGAGAAGAGGAGGGGTCCAAGGACCGAGCCCTGGGGGACACCTGTCCGAAGGGGCCGACAGGGACCATCTCCATGATACTTGGTAGGAGCAGTCGTTGAGGTAGGATGTCAGCCATACCAGCACAGAGCCAGCCACTCCCATTCCTGCGAGGGATGCGAGGAGGATCTGATGGTTGACCGTGTCGAAGGCTGCCGACAGGTCCAGGAGAATCAGATCAGAGGAGAGGCCCTTCAATTTTGCTAAGTGAAGAGCCTCTGTGACCACTATGAGGGCCGTCTTCGTGGAGTTACCAGTCCTGAAGCCTGACTGATTAGGATCTAGGGGGTCATTCTGTAAGAGATATTCAGTAAGTTGGTTGGATACAGCACGTTCAAGTGATATATAGAGGAAGGAGAGAAGAGAGACAGGACGATAGTTGTCTATGACAGTTTTTTATGAGGGGTGTGATTCTGGCTTGTTTTAGGGAGGTGGGAAGCCTGCCTGCCTGAAGGAGACCAGAGGGGGCATGAATAGGGGTGCTGTTCTGGGTCCAAACAGAGCAGAATGCAATGAAGGACCATGTATCCTTCTACATAGTGGGCCACCAGAACCACTGGCATAGAATTGACAGGGTGTGCGGTTGATACCGGGGTGACAGGTGAGGTTGGATGAGTGGCAGCACTAAAGGACTTGGGAACAAACAGGCACAAACAGGCGACCGGCAGGTCCATTACCGCCAACCACACGGTATCATATTATCAGCTTGAAACTGGCGAGAGAGTGCGTCAGGCTTGGCATTTTAGGAATCAGGGTGATATGAAAGAGTGAAACAACTATTTTGAAAAAAGGTGCAAAGGTGGGTCTTCTGATCTTTGGGTGAGCACTGAGACAGGATGGCCCCCACATCTGACGAGTCGACTTCCACAATGGTGGGGAGAGATGAGTCGAGGTGAATCCGAATGGGGGCAGAGGTGAACCAACGTTTAAGCTTGAGAAAAGCCTTCTCAGCGTCAGGGGCCCAGATGAAAGAAGGAGAATGGGAGGTGAGGGCAGTCAAAGGGTCGCTACGGGGCTGTAGTTGCAGATGAAGCGCAGGCAGAAATGAGTGAACCTCAGAGATGAAGGGATGGGCCAACTTACCATCGCTATGACCTCGGCTGGGTCCATGTGCATGTGACCGTTGGGAACTACAAATCCAGTGGACACGTGGAACTCACACTTATGCTCTTGCTGGGACATGGAAGTCCTCAGCATGTCACAGAGTACATCATCGACAAGGGCCAGGAACACTGCAGGTTTGTGAGTCCAAACGGCATGACCAGGTACTTGTAGTGACCACTAGCGGTGTTGAACGCCATTTTTGGAATTTTCAGATGTGCACTAGCTTTGCGAAGGTCGAGCTTGGTGAAAATGGTAGAACATAAATACACAGGGGAGTGGTGACTAATAGACTAAGAGCTGGGTGTGATGACAGGTGACGAACAGCTGGTGTAGGACCGGGAGACAGGAACGCACATGGGAGAGGACATCTGCAGGACCTGGGCAGAAACACAAGAGGGGAGACTAGGGGGAGGGAGAGAGGGCATTAGAACTGGAGCCGGTGTAATGATACGACTCTTACACATCACCCATTTTGAGCACTGCGTTTACCTTCGGTCTGGATGAAAGCTGTCTGGCAGCTTCTTCCACTTACCCCAGTCACTTGTCCCGTGCCCAACCCTAAACACGATCCTCCCTCCGAGCTGAACCCAATCACTTACAGGATCCTTTCCCTGACCTCTCAACTCTAATGCTGGCATTATAATCTACCCTCGTTTAGCAAAATGAGCCAGTAGGATTTTACTGAATCACCTGACACCAGCAACAACATCAATCTTTCATCATCATGGACTCTTTAGTTAGAGATGAACAGTAAGGATGATTTACAGACGGCTTCATTATAGGAGAGGGGAAGGGGGTTTGGTGGGGGCCAACACTTAAGGGTATTAAAATGGATATTCTCCCTTAGTTAATTTCCAAATTTGTGAAGCCACCTACTATCAGAGATAAATAAAACTGACACATTTGTTCAGAGATCATTCCTGATTTGCTCTTCCATGAGCAAACATTACAAACACCAAGTGATGGCATGTAGCTTGGTAACTTTTTTGTTTAATATCTGTAATACTGGGAAACCGGAGGGTTTGCACTCACAACTGTACCCAACTAATATGAGACATATAACACAAGGCAAGCATTAGATTCATGCTTTACTTTACCTCTACCAAAAACTAGGGATGCTCGATATTGGCTTTTTTACCGATACCGATATACCGATATTGTCAAACTCTTAATTTCCGATACCGATATCAACCGATATACCGATATATGCAGGGTTTCCCCCCCCAAAAAATGGAATAATTTCAGGTAATTAACATTACATATCTCTTGTTGTGGAATTAACACAACATTATGCATACTTTTGACAATAAATAAAATCAGAATTTGTTCTTACTTGCTTGCCTGGGTAAATAAAGGTTATAGAAATGTAAAGAAAAAAAGACAAAAAAAATTGAAAACCGATACCGATATTTTCCGATATCACATTTTAAGGCCGATAATATCGGACATCCCTACCAAAAACACATGCTCTGAAAAAGATGGTAATGTATAGAGCAGTTGCTTATTGGAATAATATACAGAGAAATATAACTATGGTAAGGAACAAATTTATGTTTAAAAAAGTTTAAAATGGCGCTCATGAATGAGTTACATTTTGGTCATTGACTTATTATGGAAATTAGTATGGAAATATAAAGGTGATCGGTGACTTGAGAAAAGTTATGCTATATTATGAGTTAAAATCATATAAATGATTTTGATCTGTTTTGTTCTTATGGACTGACTATGTAATTTCTATTTTATGATTGGAGAATTGTGATATCTGACTTATGAATATTGAGTGAGCTTTGATTCACTGTTTTGTTTGTTGTGATGTTTTCTTGTACTTCAATGTTTGTGGTTTTATATATATTTTTCTTTAACTTTTTTTGTGTGTGTTTGTATTTTTTATGTTTGGACCCCAGGAAGAGCAGTCTCACTTTGGTGTAGACGAATGGGGATCCACAATAAAACAACTAAAGTGTATCTACTTATATCTGATTTACAATGATTAAAGAAAACATCACAGGGGCATTGATGTTCAGGACCTTTTATTAAAACCAGTTATACAACTCCTTCTTCAATCAGCATACCAAAAACAGTGGCATCAGGATGCTTCTAAGAGTACATACAACATATAATCACTTTGAGTTACATTTCAAATCTAGAAAGAAAGAAACAAAACAAAATATTTAGGCAATAGACTAGCATTGGCACATCTCATTTGTCAGTTCTCTCTTTCAGCACCAGGGGGCATAATATTACAAGAGGAGAGATCACAAGAGTTGCTTTGTGCTGCAATTGAAAACTTTAGTTTAGTTTTTGCTCTTTCTCCTTTTGTGAATACTTTCCTACTATTGTTTCTGTAAATTATCATTCTATTAAAGTCCCAACAAATGTGGCACTTGGTTACTGGCAGACAACTGTAAAAAAAATTATAATAATAATAATTGTAACTCAAGAAAACACACACACACAAACAAACACCCTTCTTTAAAAACTATAAATTCCCAACATTCAAATCCTTTCCCCTACTGTAGATCATGACATTGACAACCCAATCAATCAAATGAATGACGGGTGTCCTGTCTAAATATCTATAAAAAACAGAATAAACATGGTTACTTAATTGAAAACCCACAACTGAGAAATGCTCAGATGATGCAGTGGCCAGTTTTCAACATGGAAAAGCTAGCCTAAAGCCATGGTACATTGCATCAGGGTGAATCACTCAGTGGTTCACAGTGCAGATGGTAAACACAATTCCCTCATTCACAGTTAGACAGAGAAGTAGATAGTTCTTCGAGGGCTAGAATGAGAAGGAACTAATCTGAATGAAAGCATAACTTAATCTGTCGTGAGCATAAACATGAAGTGGTTAAGACCATTTCCCATGTCTCAATGAGTGGGAAGCCACAATAACTGTGCAGGGGTTTTCCCACCATCAGTTTCATAGTAAGATGAGACTCCCATAGGCTTGAGGGTTCAACTGGTGCAGTGTACCAGCACGACCACCAGAGGGGGAAAGAGAATCACAAATTTGTCCCCAAGAAAACTTCATGATAAAAGTTTGATAATGAATAGTCCTCTGTATCTTTCCAACAGAGATGGAGAAAGGGGGGGGGATGTAAAAGCTCATGTATGAATATGAGTCCACCTGTCCCGATCAAACCAGGATTCGCTGTCACATTTATGCAGTGGAAGAGTGTCTCTGGTGTTCACATTCAAAGCAGTAGTCTGGGTGTTTTGCATCAGCTGCACACGACAGGCAAGGAACAGCTACACAGCACACACAACGCTGAGCTCCTGAGGGCCATGAACTCCCAAGGGGTCATGGGATGATTGGGGGGGGGGGGGGTTGGGGGAAAGACAAACAAATACATTATCATAATCTTTGGTATAGATGCTTTTTTTATTCTTGTGAAATAATGAATACTTGAAATCTATAGCAAGTTAAATACCCTGAAAAGAGTAAATAAAAATCATTATTTATCGTCGACGGTCAACATTCTCTCTATCCTCGCCATTATTGGGGTTGATCCTGCGGGATAGGCGCCCCTCTGTTAACTCAAAATCATTTCAATTACAATTTAAAAAAAAAAACGGTTGAGAACGACCGTTCCTGGTGGTTAAATAGAAATAATAACAATAGAACAATAAGGGGGCTGATATGAATCAAATAACAATGAATCAACAGGAGTGCTGAGGAGGAGATGATTAAGTAGTATAGTGTGTGCACATCGAACATTATCCACGGTGAGGTCTGACAGGTGGGTGGGTGGGCCCAGAGGTGGGTGGGTGGGCCCAGAGGTGTGTGTTCGTTTTTTGTGTACACCCGAGTGGGGGCAGGGCGGAGGGGCGGAGTCAGTGAATGCGGGGCACCGGGTGCATCAGGGTCATGTGCTCCGCGCCGTTGAAAGGCAGCCGCTGAGCCCCATAGTGGTGCACCACCTCTGGGATGCTGGGGAACACGCAGCTGCTCTGGTCCAGAGTGTAGCCGCTCTCCTTGGTCTGGGCCACGATGATGTGAACACAGCCATGACTCGTCCTGACTCGCGGGGAAGGGACCAAGGGAGGGGGAGAGGAGAGTAGGGAAGGGAGAAAGGGATTAGTCACCGATACCTAGTCTAGTACGGTCTCATTTCAACATGTAATCAGATTGAGGAGGAAATTAGTCACAGAGCTTCTGTACAGGGCTGCTCATCAAGGACCATGGCCTGCTACGACCCAACAGGACGTTCAAGGGTCAAGATCGTCTACTTTTGGTTTCATTTGATCCATTTTCATTCTTTTTTGAAGAGTTAATTTGGAGATAACGCGCTTAGTAACGATAACACACAGCATATTAACGAACACCACAATGACATAAGACCCTAGAAGCCAATACCTACCTTTTACATGTCTAAATAATCCACGTTCCAGCTAAAAGTAAAAAGTGTTAAATCAAACAGAAAATCATTTAGACATAACCAGTGATGCCAGTTAGTAAGTAACTAGTTACTGTAATCTGATTACTTTTTTTTCAGTAAATAGTCATCTAACTTGTTACTTTTTACAAGCCAGTAATCTGATTACAGTTACTTTTCCAAGTGGCTGTGAGTTACTATTTAGTTACTATCTCATAATGCTGATGATAAGAGAGCCAGGGGTACAGTCAGCTAGACCGAAGTATGGCCTGATGGCTGATGACATCTCATGATGACCTGTCTGAGCAGCCAATCATGATTTATGACATTATGCACTTTCAATAAAGCATTATAAAAAAATCATTCTTGTGGCAGCAGCAGGGGGATGACGACGACTTCGTAACCTAGTTACTTTCAAAGTAACTAAGTTACTTTGATAAGCAAGTAATCAGTAAAGTAACTAGATTACTTTTTAAAGGAGTAATCAGTAATCAGATTATTTTTTACAAGTAATCTGTGGCATCACTGGACATAACATTGTATGATAAACAACGTTCTCATCTTAACACATCCTACTAGCCATTGGCCAATGTATTGGTTTTGTGTTTTTTATAATAATAATAATAATAATTTCTTAGATTTATATAGCGCCTTTTATGAGACCCAAGGCGCTTAACAGTGGAGGGGGAAAACTAAGGGGAAGGAGATCAGAGGAACAATAGTAAAAAAATAAAAAAGATTGCACACATTACTAGAGATGACTAGACTACAGACAAAACAGAGGCAAGTGCAAACGGCACTCACTTGAGGGCGATAGAGTACTTGCTGGTTCCTGACTCACTGTTCCTGACCAGGAAGCTCGCCTCTTTGCAGGACTGCAGCTGAAACTCCGCCTCCTGGCGACTCACACAGCCATGGTACCAGCTGAGACAGGGGGAGGTTAAAGGTTAAAGAGAACACTTTTCATCTGGCTTTGATACATAAAGATTTTCTTTTTATCCAAACCCCTTGGAAAATTCAGTTGTTTCAGAGAATGAAATGTTCAGAAACCTATTTCATTTCCAGACCAAAGCTTAGTTGAAACTAATCGGACACATCCATGCACATTGCACACACATTTTGACATGATCTATCTATACAGTCTAATACAAAGATCTATACAGTCCAATACACATATATATAGTCTAATACAAATATCTATACAGTCCAATACAAATATATATAGTCTAATACAAAGATCTATACAGTCCAATACAAATATATATACAGTCCAATACAAATATATATAGTCTAATACAAAGATATATACAGTCTAATACAAATATATATACAGTCCAATACAAATATATATAGTCTAATAATACAAAGATATAGTCTAATACAAAGATCTATACAGTCTAATACAAAGATATAGTCTAATACAAAGATCTATACAGTCTAATACAAAGATATAGTCTAATACAAATATCTATACAGTCCAATACAAATATATATAGTCTAATACAAATATATATACAGTCTAATACAAATATCTATACAGTCTAATACAAAGAGCTAGTCTAATAGAAAGATCTATACAGTCTAGTACTTAAATGACATGCTTCTAGCTGCATGTCCCAACAAGCGCATTACAGAATATGCATTACACTTTGAGATTGGGGGGTTAGGCTAACCCTGGCTATAGGATCATTGTCCATTGAGCTACACAGGACCATTATCCATTGAGCTACACAGGACCATTATCCATTGAGCTACACAGGATCATTATCCATTGAGCTACACAGGACCATTATCCATTGAGCTACACAGGATCATTATCCATTGAGCTACACAGGACCGTTATCCATTGAGCTACACAGGACCATTATCCATTGAGCTACACAGGACCATTATCCATTGAGCTACACAGGACCATTATCCATTGAGCTACACAGGATCATTATCCATTGAGCTACACAGGACCGTTATCCATTGAGCTACACAGGACCATTATCCATTGAGCTACACAGGATCATTATCCATTGAGATACACAGGATCATTATCCATTGAGCTACACAGGACCGTTATCCATTGAGCTACACAGGACCATTATCCATTGAGCTACACAGGACCATTATCCATTGAGCTACACAGGACCATTATCCATTGAGCTACACAGGACCATTATCCATTGAGCTACACAGGATCATTATCCATTGAGCTACACAGGACCGTTATCCATTGAGCTACACAGGGCACATTGAGCCATATGGGGACCACAACAGTTTTTCACTGTTTTTTAAACAGTGTGACAGGCTCTTGCCTTTTTTCAGTTCCTAGACCGCATGTTTGTGATGTTTGATGAGCATCTTACTCCAGAGATGTTTATTTTGGGGTACAGGTACAGGAGGAAGAGGAGGTTAAAGTGTCAGCTCTTCAACTTCCTGCTGGGTCAGGCAAAAATGGCCATTTATCTAAGCAGGAGGAAAAAGATTGAGGATTCGGTGGTGGTAGATACCACTATCTTGTTTAGATGTATGGTACAGGCAAGGTTGCGAACAGATTTAAATGTTTACCAGTTGACCAGCAATGTAGCAGAGTTTGAGATGATGTGGTGTTACAGGTGGGTGTTGTGTACTGTGGAGGGGTTGGAGTTGGTTTTTGGCTCTGTTCTGATGTGAAGTTTGTCGTTTCTTTTTCTTGATTTGATTTGCTGTTCTGTGTTTGCGTTATACATTCTGATGTATTGTTGATTGCTGAATGAGCAAATAAAGTTGTGTTTAAAAAAAGAAATCTCTCTCGCTCTCTGTCACTCTCTCTCTCTCTCTCCCGCTCCTCACCTTTGCTTCTCCAGGGGCAGGGTGGGGTCCACTGTCTCAGAGTTATTGCCAGGGGTGATGGGGGAAGACAGGGTGGGTGAAGACTTCAGGATCTTCTGACTCCAGCTTTTCTGCCTCATATGTGGCTGCTGCTGGTGCTGCTGCTGCTGCTGGGCCGGTGGCTGCTGCTGCTGCTGTTGGGCCGGTGGCTGCTGGGGCTGTCGGGTGAGCGTGAGGTGAGGAGGGTCATCTTTGGTGGGGCAGGGGCGCTCGGGGCTGTCAAACTGTGCTGGAGATAACAGAGAGGGATGAAGAGACACCAGAGGGTTTTTACTAAATGTTGTCAGTCAGAGCGAGATTGAGCGGTGGTTCGGGAGGCGTGTGAATGTGTGAGTGAATGGGTCAAAATGTGAGGAACAAATTGTAAAGCTTGTTTGGATAAAAGCGCTATATAAATGCACCATTTACCATTTACAATTGCACTTACCCTTAGCCACCAGAGGTGTACCCATCCTGCTGACTTGTTGTACACAATTCGTAAGTCGCGTTTGGATAAAGGCGTCAACTAAATTACTAAATGTAAATGTGAGTGGGGAAGATGTGATAACACTACACCCCCAGCCCCATGGTACCTGAGAGGGTTTTGACAATGTGCTCCTTCTTCCACTCCCAAGGCAGCTCGTACTCGACGGTGGGTCGCGGGTCCTGCTCGGGCCGGGTCACTGGGGTCTTCGCGGTCTCGCTCTCACCTGCCCCTTCGTACGGGACGTCGTAGATCTGAAGGGGCGCGGGCCGACCCTCCTCCGCAGTCCCCTCGCCGCCCTCCACCACCACAACACACACCTTCAGCAGGTCCTTGGACCCCCTCCGTCTGATCTCTACGGACAGAACATGGGAGATGGAGAGGGTGTTCATCGCTCCGCTGTGATTCCTTTGGATATGGAAATCGGGCATTAATTCAGAATAATCCACAACAGAATATATAACCCACGCAAGAGAAACTCACCGCTGTGGTGTTTGACAAGTATCATGTTTTGAATGGAAGGTTTACGTGGCCTTTAATGGGTTAAGACGGGTGTTTCCTGAACCCAGGAAACCCATTTAAAACCCAATGTAGAACTTCAATAATACACGGTCATCAATGTAAATATAGGCTGGCTTCTCTTGATTCCTGAAAAGTTATATTTCCGTACATTCCTTGATGAGTGAGAAGAACTGAAGTGACATGACACATCGGCCAACAGCTTCAATGGCATTATTCAGCTTCAATGGCATTATTCAGCTTCAATTCCCATATATATACAAGTGGAGAGCTTTTCATGAGCTTTTTCAACCCAATTCCTGAGCCTCACAGCTTTGTTGTAATGATGGCCGTTTAATCTTAAAAATTGGAAACAGAAAATAATATATATTAGGTTGAAAAATATACTCTGTAATAATGGCATTTGCCTTGCATGAAGTACACCTGTATGCTGCTGGTTCCCGGCTGTACCGCTTTGCTAGCAGCTTGCTTACATACACAACCAGGAACCTGTATGGTGCATGAGACTGGCGACTGGTGCCAGTTGCTTCATAGGAAGTGTCATGAGATAATAAGCTAAGCAACCTCCTCCCTGTACGATGATAACATTACTTAAATGAGTCACTCTGACATGTGGGCCATTCTGCCTTACTTCCAGTACGATATACTTTCAATGTGATACATTGCGTGAATAGTCACATTATCACTTCCCAAGCGGGCTTTCCCAAGGAAACCTGGAGGTAGTACACGCATTGATGAAGTCAGGTCCACTAAGAGTGCTGTGCTATAAACCATGTTCAGAGTCACAGCAGGCTATTGTGTGGCCCGTTTGGGTTAGAACAATGGAGTGACGGTATCAAAGGTCAGGAGAGCGCGTGATTGGACGATTTAATGGAGTCTTCGTGGATGCTGGGAAGTTGGGAGAAATGGATGGACAGACCCATATAGGGGCCATGTGGGGCTGTGACTGAGGGGAGGTGTGTGGGGGGGGGGGGGGGGGGACTGAGGGCCAGCTTCCGTTTGGGAGAATAGTACCAGGAAACAGAGACAGGAAAAAGGAAGCAGAAACGGGAAACTGCGCCCATTGTCCTAGCACAACACAGTTGCCGTGGCAACCCCATGGGGTACAGCCAGCACTTGGGGAGTGAGTTTGCGTTCTAATTGCACCGTATGGTTAGACTTGAAAATGCCAGTCCCATCATTCACACAAGAACGTCATGTAGCCTATGTGATGAAACTCAGCCGGTCGATGTTAGTAACACATAATACATACACTGATACCAACACACCAGACCAAAATGTCTGATGTAAACCCGAACAGCATCAAGTTGAACCAAAATGGCTTTATTTCAAATCAATGAACTAGGAATCCAGCTGTATGCTGTCTCTTACCGGTGATCATCTGCTGCGCATCGTATGGTTCCATGTAACCGTCATTCTCCCCCACTCTTTCCGCCTCCCTCTGCTCTCTGGTCTTCTGGGCATCAAAGGGGTCTGCATAGTCCTCAAGGATTATCACCTGCATCAAGGAATACCATTACATCAATGGCTATTAAATGCAACAGTGTAAAGGGGGCGACAGTGGCTCGGGAAGTAGAGCAGTCGTCTGGTCATTCGGAGGTTTCCGGTTCGATTCCCACTCCTCCCGGGCGGCGTGTCGAAGTGTCCTTGAGCAAGACACTTAACCCCTAACTGATCCCGATGAGCAGGTTGGCACTTGGCACCTTGCATGTTTGCCTCTGCTGTCGGTGTGAATGGGTCAAATGTGAGGAACAAAATTGTAAAGCGCTTTGGATAAAAGCGCTATATAAATTCAGTCCATTCCATTTCATTCAACATTTTGCTTTCAATATCAACTTTGGGAAAAAATTGCTTTTTCACAGCAGCATCTGTGCTGTCCACAAGCCGTTGTTATCGATAGGTATCTGTTTCAAAATAGCGACAACAATTTATTGGCGTTATTTTGGTTAGATTAGGACGTTTTCGAGAGACACCATCTGCATATCAAATGGACTGCATTTCAGGGGGCCCCACATGGGATCCCATCCTCAAAGGTGTGAAATCCTGGTTTAAAGTGAGAGAAAGTGATGTGAAAATCACATGAAGGTTTAGGCATATACAAAATGTTTTTAGATGAAAGATATCCATGCTTTCTATGATCGAGAGACAGCAAGCTGTGAGAGGTGGTCATAAGCCAGAACTATATCCACTATGGTGCCACGGTTGTAGATACGACTACGACTATCAGGACCCATGCATTGCCATACAGCCCTCTGGTAAATGGACTGCATTTATAATATTTTATATAGCGCTTTTATCCAAACATTTTATGCCTCACATTCACCCATTCTCAAGGACACTTCGACACACTGCCGGGAGGAGCCGGAATCGAACCGGGAACCTTCCAATTACCAAGCAACCACTCTACCTCTGTTTCACTAGTCACACCTTGACGTCTTATCAGAGGTCAATGGTGCAGAGATAGCGGTGGGCCAGTAATTGCCTGTATAGTGGCCCTCTGACCAGGGGCTTGTCTCTATTACTTTGGGTTGTTTGTTGATGTCTGCTTATCAAGGCTTGATAGACTTGGCATCACACACACACACACACACACACACACACACACACACACACCACACACCACACACACACCATCAGTGAAGTGTAGTGGCAGGACCTGTGTCACACCTTTACACAAAGTGCTTTTTAAGTCTTAGCTCCTTCGGGATCAGAAAAGAACGAGACATGGGTCCAACCAGACCAGACAGAGAACCAACTACCAATCCCAGTGGCGAGCAGGACTCCAGAAAGTATAGAGCAGAAGGGGATTACTCTCTCTCTCTCTCTGAAACATAAACCACTCACCTCTCCGCCCCCTCCCTCTTTTATCTGACTGTTTTCACACCGTCTCTTTACACGTCGTCTCTCTCTCTCTCTCCGACTTATCTCTCTTTTTTTTTTTATTTCTCTGTTGTTTTTCCCCCTCTCTTTCAAAGCCAAGCCGGAGGGGACTTGGTTTAGCGCCCGCGTGTCAGATGACACAATGCTTTTTATAACATGATAGCCTTCACCAGGGGGGCTGAATGGAATGAAAAGGCAGGAATGAGGTGGAGGGTGAAAGGCGGCCAGAGAACATACAGGAGAGGCCGTCTGACCCATAGCTTTGTGTTCAAGGGTGAGGTAGGAGTGTGGGGGGGGGGGGGGGGTAGATGGAGACAGACTGGGAGAAATGGATATAATGGGAATCAGGGACAAAGGGGAGGGATCAGAATAATATCAACTTTCATAGCTTGAACCGATTCCTTGCCATCATCATTGTCAACAGTGAGCTACTGATAACACGTTGTTGGATAACGGATTTAGGCCTATTATATCTACATTAATTCGGCCATTACTCCATTCATCCTGTGGAAGATGTCAAAACATTATAGGCCAACAGCGATGTCATCATCAGATTTCCCTCAACTACACCTCTGTCTAAATTAGTCAATGAATACGTTTTTTTTTTGTAAATGTAAAATAAAATAAAGGCCCAGGTGCAACACATGCTACTTCGGCTGGTGTGTGTGTGTGTTATTATTATTAGTATATCAATGATTAGTAGGCCCAACTTACCGTTTCTGTTTTGCACTGCGCGTGTACTTTTTCTATCTCAGGTAGCACCTGACTGGTGACGGTACCGCTGTTGAAGCCGGGGCTCTTGTCCTGTTTGTCCACTCTGATCAGCCGACTGATGTACGCGTTCGCCGAAGTGGGACTTTTTAGTGGCCGGTGCTGTTCCTCGAATACAGTCTCTGCTTTAGAATTTTTACGACTTTTCCCAGGTAGAAGGCTGTCCCACACTTTACTGTCCTTTAGTGAGCCTGTGCCATTTCTGCCCAATTCGATCGCAGAATTCTTTCGATTCCTTCCAGACAGAAGAGAGCCAACAACCCCACCTCCTCCTCCTCCTCCTCCACTGTCAATTTGGGCATTTTTGGTGCCTTTGGTGCCTGCTGCTGCTTTGGTGCCAGTGCCAGTTGCCAGTCCGGGTTTGGTTCTAGATTGGGACCCTGATTCCGAGGCTGAGCGGATCCTGTCGGTACCGTTCTTCAGATTGATGGGGAACTCTTTAAACCACTTTGCCATTGTGACTAAGGTAGAAAGCCAATAACCTCTCTGATCCAATACCTTTTAGCGCCATACACCATGCGCACGGCCCAAGAGACGCAACTTTAGAAATCACAGTGGGCTTTCTAACAAAAGACTTCCGCTGCTTTATTCTAGGCTACTCTCTCAGATCCCTTTGTAATCTATGTAGGCTAAAGGATCGTCTGTTTTCCGTTAGAAGCATGTCATAAATGCACTGGCAAATGAAACCATATCAATACTGCCTATAGTTTAATCAATATTGTTCAATTAGGCCTAGGGTTATGTCTATTTGTCTTGTTAAAATAGAATAGAAGAAGCAAAAATCTTTAGAAAAAATACTTTGGCTGGCATGACATTATTGGCTGTGAATGCAAGAAAGAAAAGTATATCCCAACTTTATCCCATTTGTAGTGTTCCTTCTTCCATTTAGAAGAAAAGTTATTCCCTTTGGATAAAGAGATGTCTTTGGAGTGGGAAAACTCGAAAGAAACGAACGTTTTTCTTGGTCCTACTCCTGATTAGTGGTCCCATTCCCAGAGTAGCAATTTACAACCGTCCGCTGCCGCAATGTCGCTCCTGACTGCTGCGAGGGTGGGGGCTGGTGTGTGGGGTAGGATAGAAACCAAAACATAAGGGGTGGGACTTTGTCTCATTAGGCTTTTATGTGATTGTAATATTGTTATAGCCAACCCCGAACCTCGGACCATCAGACATGACAATAAATAGGCCTGGACCAATTATAATAGCTCCATCTGTAAACAAGACGAAAGTCTTTCTCTGATCTGCATCCTTGTATTGTACCCATTCTGCAATCTGTTAATAAAGTTTTCAATCAATCAATCAATCAATTCCCCGTCAATACATAGGCTATATGTAGCAAGGCTTCCTGATGACTTGTCGTACAGAACTTGTAAGTCGCTTTGGATAAAAGCGTCAGCTAAATGACTAAATGTAAATGTATGTAAAAAGCTGTATGGCATTGTGGGCTGATTATTCCTTGAAAATACAGAAAAACGGATTATGACATCATTTGGCGTTTGACTGGCTATTTTAGCAAAATTTTACCGCACTCTTTTTCGTGTTAATTGGATTGCTGCTAATTGATGTCCAATATCTGCTCTGATTGCAATTTGCGGCCGCAGCGTTTGAAAGTAGTCGGTCCTTGGCTACTCCGCATTATGCCAATGAAAGGTGTGCCAGACAAAAGAACACACAAAGAACGACAAATATCCGCCGTTTTCATCAAACCGATAAATATAGTATATATAAATAAATAAACGACGTAGAAGAAATCTTACTTTTGGTGGCAATACATCCGAATTATCTTAATAATGTGTGACTGGTGTTTTTACGACCCCCCCTGTTTTTGCCCCGAGTTGTACTCGTCCATCGTGCGCGATCCCCCTGCTTGTCCCTCTTTGTCCGGTGGCGACAGCAGGCCATGACTAATATGGCACCATTTGCGTTTTTGTATGATTATTAGTTGTACGGTGGATCGAAACGGCAAGTAGACACCGTGTGTGGACTGGTTTACCGGCAATGACTCGCCAGAGAGTTTCAATTTAACGGACAGCAGAGCAAAGCGACGGAGAGAAAGGGTACAGTTTGCTTCCAAGAGAGTCTGCAAGCTGGGCTAATAGCTCTCTTCAGTAGCATCATGCTAACGTGAGCTAACAAGCTAACGGTAGCATAGTAGTAAACACCGAGTTCAGAGAGACCGGTTATTGTGTGTCTTGTGCAGCTTGGACTTAATAATAAAAAATTGTTTCAAATGGCCACATTGAATGTAGCTATAGGTAGCTCATGGTTTCGAATAACTATTCAAATGCTAACGTTACTCCCTATAACGATGTCAAGGCTCTCTAGCTAGCTAGCCACATTTGGGTAACGTGGCTAGCTAGTCAGCTAAAGCTAGTGACTCTCTAGCTAGTAGCTACAGCTAACGTAACACATCTGTTAGTGATCATCTCAGGGAGGAGGGGGAGTGGACGACTTGCTGGCAAACAAGCCAGGTAGCAAGCAATCCGTTTCATTCCGCTAGAAGAAGCTGACTTGCACCCAGGCTGCTCAATAACCCGATCCGATCACACAGCTTGCTAACGGTAGCTAGCTATCCTGTCAAAACTAACATCAATAACGTGAATTTGTTGACCAAACCCGGCGTGACAGACAGACAGCGTGGCTAAAGACTGCAGCTGTAAAGGAGAGTTTGCAGACCTGGGCTGGTGACATGACTAGTGAAAACACGTTGTTGTTAGTTATAATGTTGTGATGATTGCCACTCTGTCGACCTGAAGGCTGACTCCCACCGGCTCGGCTCCCAGTGACTTCAAGACCTCGTCATTTTTACACTTTTTTCCCCCCTTGCATATGAACGGTGACATGACACCACCACACCGACAGTCATATTAGCTAATGGCTGCCGAATCGGGGAGACTACTGGCCGGACAAGGTCAAGGAAAACGAGGCAAAGGTAGGAATAAAGTTCATCCATCTCCCCCCAATCAGATCGGAACCATCCATTACTGCGCTGCAATGGGCTGCACTGGTGCTGTTAGCAAAACCCTTCTCGCCTTCCCCATGTGTAAACCTCACGACTGTCTCCGGTGGTGGCTGTTTCCTCACAGAGTGGTACTGTGTGAACGGGGTTCATGTCTTTCTTGCTATCAATGTACCTTCAGCTCCGTTTCCCTCGTTCTCATGTCTCGTCTTTTCCTTGTCTCCCCCATTGACCCTACCTCCTTCTGCCTCTGTTTACGGTATCTCTCTCGTCTGGGTCATTTGGTCTGCCTGGGTCATTGGTTCTGCCCGAGTCAAGGCTTCATAACCTTGGTCATGGTAAATGCCTGGATGTTCAACATCTTGTCCTCCATGCCATGATGCCAGTCTATGTCCCATCATTGAATCCATCCCAACTGTTGGACTTTAAAAGAGAGGCCCTAGGTCTTAAAGCTGCTCCACTCTGTCACTAAGGGGTATTGGCCAATCCAAATGTTATGTTACACTAGACAGATGTGTGTAAAATGTTGCCGTGACTAACATTATATCCATCATCTTTTCCTCTTTTTTTTTTGTGGTCCCGCTTCTGTATTCCATCAATTCAGCTTCACAGATGAAGAGCCCAGAGAAGAAGAAGAGGAAATCCAACACTCAGGTAATTGTCGCCCTGGGGAGCGAGAACACATTCCTCCATAATGTAAACATGCTCTCCTTGTTTGACCTGAGACCATACAGACTGTAAGAATAGCTGTGGTCGCTATCCTCCAGTCTCTGCGCTGATGCCACGTCTTAACCGCTTTGTCGTGTGGCAGTGAAAGGGTTAACCTTCCGTATTGTCGCAGTGAAAGGGTTAACCGTTTGGTAGTGCGGCAGTGAAAGGGTTAACCGTCTGCAGTGTGATAGCACCTTCTGTAGTGTGGCAATGAAAGGGTTAACTTCACATGGAAATATCCTGTTCTTTTGTTTCAGGCGGCGGCGGGGTTCTCCCACCTGTCTGAGTTTGCGCCTCCTCCCACTCCTATGGTAGACCACCTGGTGGCCTCCAACCCATTCGACGATGACTTCGCGCCTCCGTCTCGACCCACTGGGCCCGTCGGTCCGGGAGGATCCCCGTTCATGCCCAGCCCGGGGGGCGGCGGCGGCGGCGGAGGAGGCGGTGGTTATGGAGGTGGAAGCAGGATGGGCGGAGGCATGGGCTTCATGGGAGGACCTGGAGGACCGGGCGGTGGCCAGCCTGTACGAAGGCCACCTTTTGGCCCTCCATCCAACACTGGACCGCACCACCAACTAGGCTTTGGGGGGATGCCAGGTTTTCCAGGTGGGGGTGGTGGAGGCGGGGGAGGTGGTGGGTTCCCCCCTGGGGGTCCCTCGCAATTTAACATGCCTCCCAATTTCAGCCCACCCATGCACCCTGGGCCAGGGTTCAACCCCATGCTGTCTCCCGGAGGTATGGGAGGGGGAGGGGGGCCTCCCCACCCTCGTTTTGGCATGCAGCAGCAGCAGCATGGACAGGGTGGACACCCCTTCAACAGCCCTCCATTACCTGGTGGTGGAGGCCCCAGGGGTCCCCCACATGGCCCCATGAATCCCATGGGGGGAATGCCTCCTGGGATGAACATGATGGGTGGCATGGGAGGAGGCCCTGGAGGAAACATGGGGGGAGGGCTGCCAGGTATGCCTCCTCAAGGACAGTTTCCCCCTTCACAAGATGGTCCCTACCCTGGTCCCAGTCCCCCAGGACCAGGGAGTGAGGAGGGGAAGAACTTTGGTGCAGGGGGGCCCCAGCCCGGGCCTCCTCAACAACAGCAGCAGCAGCCCAACCTAAATCCCAATGGCCCCCCTCCTAATAACAGTGCCCCTCCTCCCAACTCTGGCCCTCCTCAGCCTGGGACAGGCTTCCCCGGCCATCCTGATGTCCAGCAGCCCAACCCCAACACACCTGGCCAGCCTTCCTCTGTACCGCCCCAGCCCAATCCTAACTCTTCACCCACTGGTCCCCTGAATGGATCAGGCCAACCCCAGCACCCGCCACCCAATCAGCTCCAGCCACCCAACAATGCCCCCAACTCAAACAATCCATCCCAGCAGCAACAGCAGCCCACTCCACCTAACTCTGTCCCTGGCCCCACCCCTTACAACCAGCAGAACAACACTCCCGGCACTGGTGGTCCCATGCCCAATGCTCCTCCCAATTCGGCACAGAACAACATGACCAACAACAACGGAGGCAACACCCCTGGCAGCAACCCCAACCCACCCTCTAACTCCACCCCCACCCCCAACACTCACTCCCCGCTGCCTCCCGGCCCCGCCGCCCCCTCCACCGGCCCGGGCTCCGGCCCCGGCAAGCTGGGTGGCCCCGGTATGGTCTTCCCCTGTGGCTTTTGCATGGCGGAGGTGCACGACGACCAGGACGCTATCCTGTGCGAGGCCTCGTGCCAACGCTGGTTTCACCGCGACTGCACGGGCCTCACGGAACCGGCCTACGGGCTGCTGACCCGTGAGAGCGCCGCCGTCTGGGCCTGTGACTTCTGCCTCAAGACCAAGGAGATCCAGGCCGTGTACGTCCGGCAGGGCCTGGGCCAGCTGGTGGCTGCTAACGAGGGTTAAACGAGCAACAACGGTGTAGGAATGAGAGGCGGAGAGACATTGACCGCTCTGATTGAACTGAATGACTTGTGTCCCGTCAGCTATCTGCCCACTTCTCTCTTGATGAGCCCTTTACTTGCCTGATGATACAGAAAACACACGCATCCACATTCATGCTTATATAATGGCACTTTCAGTGACTTTAATCAATTGATCCCCCCCCCCCCCCCCCCCCAATCACATGATGAATGTTAACCCCCCACCCTTTTTTTTTTGTTCCCGACGTGCACGACATCCGGCCTGCCGACCAGCCAAGCACTGACGCCAACACACTACCTCACACACTTTGTGACTGACTGGCACTGACGCTCCGCACTGACACGATCCAACTGCGACTCCACTCGCCCCCAGATGAGCATGTGACGGCGTTTCTTAACATGCGTCGGGGGAAATTCATACAATCTTAATGCGCCGTCACTTCCCTCCACAACACTGTATCGGTACACTGACGCAAACCTTGGATACTTTTATGAATGCTTAAGGCTATAAATGAAATCAGATAATGTCGTATGGAGTGGTGCTCTCCGTGGAAAACAGTCACTGAGGGAGTGCTCAAAAGTCGTAAGACGCGCTGAATTTTTTAAAAGAAATTCTGAACAAAGGGATATTTACTTCTGCCTTTAACTGCAGTTGAGTGAAAGAGGAATGGAATTATAGATTGTGATGTATCGCAGTGTCAAAATCTCACTTCAGTCTATCAACATATCATCGGGAGTACTCTGACAATTGCCACCATTACACGCACACACTTTCCTACACTATCATTTTAGTCTGCTGATGAATCCAAAGGAAATCCAGGCCCGTTCTTTGATGTACAACACAGACTACACCCGACCTCGACAGGGGAAATGCGCTACAGAAATGTGTGTGTAAATATTAAGGCTGAACATTTACGCAGAACTCGCCTCCGTCCCTTGAGGGAAATGCTGGAGAGTCGACCAATGAACGATGACGGTGACAAAAAAAAGAAAACGAGTTGAACTTTTAAGTGTCTTGGTTCTAGTCAGTGGGACATGTTTGTTTTTATACATTGATTGAATCAACCATTTTTTTTTATCTTCACTTTACACATGAGTTGTGACATCAGTGCTGTTGGATGGTGTTGGCATAGCAAGTAGTGACATCATGTCATATCAGTTATGCGTAGACTTTTCTTTTTCTTTTCTTTTTTTAGGGGGTGCATGTGAACCAATGCAGTAACTTTGTCTGATCTGTTTCTGTATTTTTTTTGTCTCTGTGCTAGAGGCCTTGAAGTAGACCAAATAACTAAAGAGCGAAAAAAAATTAATAATATCCATTTTCACATTTCTGTTAGCGCGGAAGGTGTTTATAACGTTTTTCCTTTTTCTTTTTCTCTTATGTCCCAAGTTGCCTTTTATTCTCAGCCGTTCCCTTTTTTTCTTTTTTTTTTCTACTGGTGTCTGTGCTGTTCAATGTGCTACGCTCTGGCGCCTACTGCTGGACTACAGGAACCAGCGAGCCCCACACAGGCTTGGGAAAGGGGAAGGTACTGAACTCTGAAGTAAAGAGAAGTTTGTTTTTTTGTACTTGTCCTTGTCTGTTTGGTTTTTTTGTTGGTAACTGTTGTATTAAAAATGGAGTTTGGTAAACCCGCTGAAATGGCCACACTAATGTAGTTTCTTTGTTTTGGTTAGTTACTCCCATCAACCGTTATCGTCGTCATACTCTTCTTGATAGTGGTTGCAATTGAGATTAGGCGCTACCGTAATCGAACTGCCTTGTTACGCTAGTGATTTATTGACCTAAATGACAACATTGTTGGCTCACTATCGTGATATGCAGGTACTCCGACATAACTTGTTTGAGTCACAGTGCAACAAGAATACACCTTAGCATCATCGCCCTTGCAGTCGTCATAATAATAATAATACAATGTATTTGTATAGCACCTAGAATTGCAGCCCAAAGTGCTTCACAGCAGTGATTTAGACATAAAATAGACATGGGTAACATTTGCATAATTTCTATTTAAAACACTTATAGGTTGATGACATTACAATCTATAAAAGACAACTGGCAGGTTTCTGACTTATTGGTTATGATATATCTCTGACGTAAAAATATATAAACGACTTAGGTTTCTGACCAAATAAAAGCAATGCAAAATGTGTATAAAATATGATTGATTGATTGAAAACTTTATTAACAGATTGCAGAATGGGTACAATGCAGTACAGCTCAATACACAAATATTAAGGGGATGCAGACCAGAGAAAGACTTTCGTCTTGTTTACATCAGGGTCCTCCATTTTCAATTCATCAGGGACAATTCATCAAATAGACAATAAGAGGAGTGTAAAAAAAGTAGACGGAATAAAAGTAGTGCAATAAAATAGTAATCAGTTACATAAATAGTCAGTAAAATAGTGCAGTGCAATAAAAATAACTCATCTGCAGTACAACAATCCCAGTCATGATGCAATGAGTCCAAGCAGCAGGGTGTAAAAGGCTAGGTCAAGAGGTACGTTTTTAAGCTGATTTTGTAATCCTATTGCTAGGTTATGTCGACTAGTACATACGTAGGCTTGGATTGCTTACTGTGACGGGATGCACCAATATGAACATTTTGGTTGATACTGCCAATCGTTTTTTTTGTTCCGGCAGATAACTGATATTTATCAATATTATTTGGGTCTCTATACAAAAGTCCCTACAGCAATCCAATACTGAAAGACATGAAAACACTTTAAAAGTGTTATTTTTGTTTCTGCTGTATTTCAGTGCTGTTGTGCGTGTGCATGTACCCAAACAAAAGCAATGTGGCCAAAATAGCTACAGAGAAATAATCATAGGTTGTTCACATCTGCCCAGTTATGCTCATTAGACTGATGCTGCTGATAAAAATACTATCATCTAATACTGATATGTTCACCCAAATATTGCTCATCACACCAATGCCAATAAATAAGTCGCTATCATCGGCCTATACTGATATCGTCGACAAATTATGTCATGCATCCCTAACATAAAAGATGGATATAAGATCATAAAATGGTGAAAATTGATATAGCACTTTACAATTTGTTACTCACATTTTACCCATTCACACACCGACGGCAGAGGCGACCATGAATGGTGCCAACCTGTGCATCGGGAACAATTAGGGGTTAAGTGTCTTGCTCAAGGACACTTCGACACGCTACCCAGGAGGAGCGGGAATTGAACTGGGAACCTCCGGATTACCAGGTGACTGCTCTACCTCCTGAGCTACTGTCACCCCCAAATCATCCTGTACTTAGAAATCTTAGTATGTCTCTCCTATAGATATGACATAATGAGGCAACTTTTATTCAAAAATAGATGTCACAATTGTGCGTACCCTTCATGTATAACTTGTGTTGACAATGAGACACATGGTACATTATTCCTTTAAAATATTCTGTCAACCCTCCCCCCATGGATCAGATTAGCCTGGATTTACATCTTGTATTTGGATTAAGTAAATCTATCAAGAGGACCATCGCTGTTCTGCCACTATGCTTTAAAGGAACACGCCAACATTATGGGAAATCTTCTCCAGAGTCAGACAAGAATATAGATACCAATTTCCTCTCTGCTTCAGTAGAAAGCTGTCCAGCCGCAAGCTTGCTTAGTTTAGCACTCAGGGAGAGGTGTTTTTGGCTAACAGTTAAGATAATCGTTGGATAGCTTTCTACTGAACCCACAGAGAGGAATTGGTTTATATCTTCTTGTCTGACTGGAGAAGACTGTAATGTCGCTGTGTTCCTTTAAGATGATTTACTTGAGGGTACGTTTTCATCAATCTATTTCTCCTTTTACATCCCCCTTTAAGGCCAGCAGACTCCAGGAAGTCATTGAACGCTAAGGATTTGCAACCAAATATTAAATATATGATGACTTAAGTAACTTAACTTCATGTGAATTTAACTATTAAATGTGTTTCACTAAAATGGAGAGACTGTGTAAACTGGCTATAATTCCTATACGTGGTTCCCCATATATGGGTGTAAACATCCTCAAATTAAAACTTAAATAGTCATTGTTTCATTTCAAATCCAATGTGCTGCCTGGAGTACAGAGCCAAATAAATAAAAACCACCAAAAGTTAAGCCACTTGTTTTAACCAGGCATGCGTTGTTCATGGCACGGGGTACCACTCAGTGGTACCTCACTGAGTATTAAAGATTTGAGCAGAAGCGCGTGCACGCACATGCACGCGCTCGCGAGAACGCGCTGCGCTCGGCTCGGATCGTTGTGTTTACCTGCGGCGCTACCTCGCATTATCATAACAATAGCCGCTATAGGCTGGTGTCTTCAACCAGTCTGGGACTCTTTGTGATGTAAATATGGAACGTCCCAAGTTGCCGCTGCCCACAGAGTGCACCGCCGTCCAAAGGTGAACGACGGCGAACGAAGGGCCAAATCAAAACAGCCGTCAATTCCGAATTGACAACTGTTTTGATTCAACCCCCCACCCACCACCACTCACCCCCGGACAACAACACACTCTGCAAACAGCAGCAACCCGGGACATTCCATATCTACATCACAAACTTCGGGACTGAGTAGATAATTAATTAATCTTCTCTTTATTTTTATTATTTATATTAAAACTGAATCAAACCATAAACAAGGTTGCCTGTTGGGATGTTAGATCCTAATGTGAAAAACTGATTTTATATGTCTGCACTTTATGTGCTCATTTTATGCCTGTCTTAATTCTGTTGTGAAGCACTTTGAGCTGCAGTTTCTGTATGAAAGGCTATACAAACAAAGTATTATTGTGCGCGAGGGAACATATGCGCATGCGCGCGGGGCCGCGCGTGCGTGTGCACGCGCACGTGCGCGCGACGTCATTATCCTGCGTGGCGGCTCAGCCCATAATAACAACGCAACGCTGGTTTTAACAACATATAGTTAAAACTTCTTACAAGTGATTTACAAAGCAAACAAAAAGATACAATTTTGGGAATATTGGCTTATAAATGTCAGATGCACGTATGTATGTTAATATTTCAATATCGACTGCAGATGAGCGGGTATTTAATAGGGAAGTTTAGAAATAATCAACCCCCTTCAGAATGGGATAAAAAAGGAGCGCACAGAAGGCACCGCCTCTCATCATGTCACCCGCCAATGGAGTGGGTCCTGAGGCGGGACAACGCTTATCCCATGTCCTGGCAACAGGTTGCTCTAATAGCGAGGAGGGTAAATCTCACGTCCCCGGTCCATTGAGAAAGATCTGTTTATTCTTCTATCACTGTGGAGAGCCGCTACTATCAGACTTGAGTCATACGGTGTGAAATATCTAACCATCTGATTTACACCAGCCTGCAGGTAGGATATGGTAGAATAACGCGTTAGTTTTTTAGAGACAACTGCTTATTGGTTTACTTTATGACCGTCTGTCGATGTAATAAGGTGGATGGTGGTTTACGCACCACGGGATTGTTTGTGCGTATTCTCTGCATTTCGTTTTGCTGAGCGAGCGTTTCTTATATTTGGATAAGCAGAGAGAACACCTGTGGCTTTGTGTGGTGCGTTGGCAGCCGTCTTCCTATACTCAGCCTTTCCTGCTCACAATAATAACCTAAACGTCCGACGGACAAACCAATCGCCTGTTGTTTATTATAGGCCCGTTTTAATGACTCTGATGCACCGTTTACTTCAGAGCCGACCGAGAGCCCATACATCCTGTAATTGGATCGGACTACTGTGCGTAAAACGGATGAGTGTCCAACTATATAGCATGTAGGCTAACATATATATATAATGCGCGAGAATCTCCGTGTCTTATCATGTATAGTGTCTGTCATATATATATAATGTTCTGGTTAACCATTATCACCGCTGCGCTCCTGGTCCGGTTTCGACTCAACAACACACCGATACTGGCTGACCGGCTGGGTGGGTGTGACGCAACGGAGTCAGGACTCAGGAGGAGAGACAGGTGCCTGGCCTACTCTTCCAGTGTCTGCTGTGTGTCATTATTACTTTGACCGGCCACATCACTACATCAGCCTTTTGAATTTCATGGATATGTTGGATAGAAACTTCCAAGTTTTGTATAAGTCCATGCACGGATCAAGCAATCTATTTGTGAAGTCTGTAAACTGTGCCATGGTTGCATTTTTGCATCGTCTGGTTTACAGATCTTTGTAGCAGCCCCTGGGTTGTAGTAGGCTACTACACAAGGTCGGCTTTGGTATGAAAACAAGATAAGCCAAGCCCCGTATGATATCCTGACCAACAATTAGGTTCCGGCTGATATGAGCTATGATTGTTGATCTGGGATTTTATACTCTGAACAAACTGAGCTACTTAAACAAGCCTGACCTAAAAACTAATGCCCTGGGGCACACATATTGTAGGCTTTAGTATTGTGTGTATGAGTAAACAAGGCCCCCAATGACCTGCCACAATGTTGTTGTTGTTGTTGTTGTTGTACACAGAGCCTCCTCTGTACACTATCCTACACACACCCTAACTCGTATAGCCTCTTATATCTGATAGCAATACTGGCTAAAAGAGTCAATGGCCCACACCATGGCTAGTGAAACACCCTGCCCAAAATCGAATTCCAATAACAATGCAATGAGTTAGGTTCAGTATCAAAGGCACTTGCTTCGTTCAGTTAAAGGGGCACTTAACCAAAAACAATGCTGATTTATTTTGCACATAATCTCTCACACATCCGAAAACTTTAAACATGTTTTTGCACACATTCATTCAGTTTGACAGTTATTGAGAGTAAACTAGTTTGAATATGGTCACCAGTGATGTCATCAGGGGCATTGAATCCATGTGTCCTGTTAATTACAGCTCCATGAAATGACTTGGATGAAAAAATAGCAATACCATCATGTCTTATAGGGACTGCTACCTTATCATTTCATGGAGCTGTAATAGAAGTGAGATTGTGTGCCAAACAAGCATTGTTATTTGGTGAAGTGGCCCTTTAAGAATTCAAGGGCAAGACTGAGAGGAAGAGGAATGATGGAGAGAAAGGACTATCATGAATGGGCAGAGAAAAAGGAGAAGTAGAGGGGTGGAGAGTGAGGGAAGAGTAATGGCAGATAGTCTTGTTCGGTGACATTCCTCTCTGCATGTTGACACAGCCATTCCTTGTGACAAGAGGGTTTGTCAGGAAGAACAAGGCTAAGTGGGCTACTTGTCACAGAGTACGTCTCAGCTACCGTCGACTGAAACTAGTGAAGATGTGACCTAAATGAACCCTTACTGGATTTATGGCCACGGTACAACAAACCACACGGCCAGCCATGCTTTTTCCAGTATAGTGCATCAGCACTAACTGATTTTATTTCATCATTGCTTGAGTGTCTTAAAAGTCGACTTGTATGTTTTTATTTGATCATTGATTGAGTGTATTATATGTCGACTTGTATGTTTTTATTTTATCATTGCTCGAGTGTCTTAAAAGTCGACTTGTATGTTTTTCGTACCACCTTCTAATGGGCTTTTACATATTCTAGAATTAATATTTTATATGCATATATACATTTTTGCTTCTTTTTTAACCTTTATTATTGCACTGCTTTGGGAGTAAGAGCATTTCGTTTTTTGTATTATGTATGGAAGAACACAAAGAAATGACGATAAACTAAATCTTGAACCTTGTGTTTTAGACGAGGGCAATGCAGTTACTTTGGATGGAAGTATTAAGCTTGTGTCCTCTCGTGTAGAAAGTTGGTCCCACTAACCGACATTCAACAGGGGCAGACGGTCCAGCTCCCCTCAGAGCTCAATCCCTCCCATTCATTCATTTAGATGCTGTTGGCCCCAGTATTCCTCAATTGTACAGTTTTCATAATCCCCTCCTTCTTAAACCAATTCAAACCACACAGAGCATTTAGTGTAAAAGGTATGTCTGGAATTCTGAGAATGTTTTTTTTTTTTAAGGTAGAAGAACAATGGCTGTCTTTGACTGGTTCGTCACTCTAACCTAATGGCTGGGCCAAGGTGTTGCCTGTTGTTACACTGTAACCCAGGAGTTATTGAGACCTAGTTACTGTTTAATGACCTCTTGGTTCATCAGTTAATCGGAGCCAGACCCTCTCTGACTGCTGAAGGTATGCACAACTCAAGCAAATGAGAGGGGGGGCGAATGCGTTTGACCTCTGTAACCCGAAACTAGCAAGACTGAGGTCTGAAATATGAGCATATCATAGTGTGTGTGTTTTGTGTGCATGTGGTCAGCACGCAAGAGAGTGGCCTTTTTTGTGTTGTAAATCTCTCATGTGTTTACAATGTGACCAACAGTCCCTGCATAACACAAGCACTTTGTGTTATGATAATAACACATTAGACAGTAATTACCTGTGGCCTACAGCTACTTCTTCTTGTCACGAGTGGCTTCTATTGTTTGGGACATGGAGAGACACAGTGTTTACACTGTGTTCAATAATCACTCAGTTGTAGACATTCACAGACATAAACTTTGAAGTGAAGCAATGAAGCATCATCAGCCAACGAGATGCAGATACCCGAGCGGGCCGAGCCCCATTTCACCAGTTGGGTAGTGTAGGGTAGGTGTGTGCGTATGAGCACACGCTCTGGAGTAAATGAGTGTGTGTGCATGCAGAGCTCAAAGTAAACACCCTCCGCCTGAGTGAGTTTACTCTGAAGTCTGGGGAGACGATGGAGATAGTTTTGGTGGGGGCCCATTCCTAACATAGCCCCTAGTGTTTCATGCTCCAGAGGGCCTGGACAATAGGAGGAGTATTCACCTTTCCACAGTGCTCAAAGTCAAGCCCTTTTTCACGGGGGGGGTAGAAGTTGAAGACTTTCAGATTGTATGCTACACTCACTGACCCAGAATGTGGTTCACTGTGTTCAATTTATTCCAGCGCACAAACGTGTTCATTGTTGTCGCCGTAATAATAACACACGAAATAACGCAACTGAATTGCTTAATTATGTCAAAGCTAGTGGTTTGAGCCATGTCTTGATCATGTTAATGTAGGGCATGTGTTGCCAGTGCCACCCCACTAACATAGGCCTACATGACACCTATTACCAACATGGTAATGTGTACAAACACGTCTGCCCAGCTCATGTACAGAACCATCTCTCTCTCTCACACACACACACACACACTCACTCACTCACTCACTCACTCTCAAAATGTAGGCCTAAACCTCCTGCACAAAGAGGTTGTTGCCCCACTGGCATATTTAGCTTGACATGAATACCTCCTGAGAGAGAAGCCACTTTGCCTGTTGGGCTGATGATGATGACGATGATAAGAGTGTGATCAAGGTATATCATGTTATCTGTGAATTATACTTTGACTCCACCTGGGGAATAGTTTGAAAAGAGCACACACTGAAGAAGACAGGGAATACAGGAGGGCGGACATTCAACATGTTAAGTTAGTCAGTAATGGAATGTAGATAATGAAGGTCACATGCAAAGCCTGGCAGCAGCATCGGTGAGGAGAGAAAAACAGTTGAAGGCAAATCTTATCAGAGCAACGGCTAGATACCGGGTCAGTGACGAGTTCCTACTCTCTGAGTCTGCATTGTGGCTTGCTATTGAATGAATAAGAAGGGTGCTGAGCACTGATGATGACCAACTGTGTGAGAAGGGTGCTGAGCACTGATGATGACCAATTGTGTGAGAAGGGTGCTGAGCACTGATGATGACCAACTGTGTGAAAAGGGTGCTGAGCACTGATGACGACTAACTGTCAGTTTCCATGTGTGCACTGTCTTCATAACTTGTTTCAGTGATTCGGCTAATTCAAATGTTGGCCTTTCTCTCTGCCCCATCTACGCAGGTCTCCTGTGGACAACTCCAGGAAGGAGACATGAGTTCTCTCTCCACAGACAAGAAGCCACTTGTGGACTACGGCGTTCAGATCCGCTTCATCAAGGATCTCCATGACACGGGCGGAGGTTATGCCGAGAAGACCAGAGGAGGCAACAATGCTACTCCCCCTTCCAATAAGTACGGGGTGGCGGTACGAGTTCAGGGCATCTCCGGGCAGCCCTATGTGGTCCTGAAAGACGGAGAGAAAGGCGACTCATACGGTGTCCAGCTGAAGAGCCATCCCCATCCTCCAACCCCCACTTCCTCGCCCTACAACAGCCTGTCCAAAAGCAGGATAGCAACGGCACTCCCAAACCCCTATGGCCCGGCTGGAAACGTGGCAAGCTCCCCTGTTTTGACACCAGAGGATGAAGGCGGGGAGGCTTTTGGGAGCCCCTTTAAGAGACCTCCTGGGGACGGGCAAGCGGGGGGCCAAGGGGAGGGCGAGGGTGGGACCCGGAGAGAAGGGCAGGAGGAGAGGTTGAAAGCTGAACTCCCTCCCAAAGTGGCAGCAGCCAATGGTGTGGAGAAAAAGGAGAGAGGGTGGGCCAATGGGGGGGAGTTTAATGAGGCAGGCCTGAAGCCTGTCAGTGTGAATGGGGTTGGATCCAAAGGCCTGAAGCCTGTCAGTGTGAATGGGTTTGTGTCCAAAGTGCGGAAGCCAATTGGTGGAGGTTTCAGTGCATCGCTGGGAAGATATGCCGGGAAAAAACTCATCCTGAACTCTTTCCCGGAGCCTTTCCCCGAACCCCCTCCTCCATGCCCCATTGAGGAAGAGCCTGTTCTGGCAATAGACACTAACTCATTGGCACCCATCAACAAGCTCATCAGCAAGTTCAACATCAGCACACCAGGCAGTACCCCACAGACCAGAGGTCGCTCTGGAGCGAGGCAGCGCCTCAAGTTTGATGAACGCAATCGGTCCAGAAGTCTGGATGCTCGAAAAGACGCTTGGCCCGAAGACTCCCCTCCCCCTCCTCCTTCTCCGACTCTAAACCCCTACGCCGCTCCGCTTTCTCCCTTCTCCACCTCCACCACTTCTTCCACGTCATCCGCCCCATCGAGTAGTAGCTTGGGAAGTAGCACCGCTTCCATTGCCAAGGCGATGGCACTCTCTGCCCCTAAGCCGAGCTTTAAATCACCAGGGAAGTTTGTTGCCAAGGACACTCCTCCAGCCATAGCAAAAAAGCCTGTAGGTATCATAACAGTTACGAGAAGGAAGCTTGTCTTCTATCATCTCTTGGTAATAATTAGTCCATGTGTATATTTTGTACCTCATATGTTCTTTCTCATTGAAGGATATACCTCCCCCGCTGAGGAACCAAGGTCACAGTGCAGAGGTCATCAATGGAGAGGAAGCACAAGCCAAACAAGCAATCTACAACATCCTCAAAGAGGGGTAAATTAACCTACACTGAAACATGAGCACAACACATCCATGTATTGAAGCAATGGATGTTCCTATGACCCCAAAAGGCCAATTATTTGTGTTCATCTTTCCTCATTAGGAACAGTGAGAGTGATGCATCCATCAAAAGGAAGGTCAACCTTGTCTATGAGATGACCAGCAGTGTTAAGGTATGAAGCCCATATGTATCAAGCATCTCAGAGAAGCAGTAAGCTGCTGATCCAAAATCACTTCCGTCTTTCAGATCGTAATGACTGAAATAGTCAAAGAGACCTAATAACTAATATTAGATGAATGCCCACGGGAATAGATGTGTTTGAGCCAATCAGCAACACCTGCTGAAACATCTTACTGAGTCATTCCTCAAGCTACTGTAAGCTGCAAAATAATTATAGCTGGGCTCAATGGAGAATCCACGGTAAAAAAAAAATGTTTGAAAGAAGAAATGTCTGGATGTCGGCATGGCTGGATGTAATTTTACAACATCAGCATGGCTGGATGTCATTTTACAACATTTTATGGCTAGCCATATCACTGAAGAAGGACATTGTCCGAAACATGTCTGCTATTTATTCAGGCTGCCATTAAAAAACATTGAACCTGTGAGTGCTGGTCCGGCTACCCTGCTTTTTGATATACAACATCAGCATGACCGGATCTAATTTTACAACATCATCAGCATCAAATTTTACCACCTCAGCATTTCTCAATTCTGATTTATTGCTGAAATCAGATTTTTTTGTTTGGCTGTTCATATCATTATTTTAATGTAGCCAATATCAGATTCCAGTGTGAACTGATTGCGCTCCTGAACTGCCTCACAAATACACAATTGCATACACAAATGAACAATAATGATGATGGACGTAAACATGGAGGACACTGAAGTTTATGGTTTAATTCACAAGTTGAATGCAGTGGAGGCCAGCTAATTAAAACAAGATTCCATGTGATTTGTGTTGTTCACACTGATCTGAGTCATATATGAGTAAAACTATTTAGGCGTTTCGCCTGCAGTGTGTGAATGTAGCCTTTTACTTGTTACAACGTAACCTTGGGCATTGAACGATTGTTCATATTGCTATCACGGCTAACAAATGTGAAGATATTGTACACGGCTCCATTATTCCGGTTGGGAGTTTTTTGTTGTTGCTTTTTTGCCAAAGTGAAGCACCCTCACTCTGGCCTCTGACATCGCCAGGAGCTCTGAGGACGGGTCTCTTCTTAACAGCACAGTTCATGTGATGAGAGGAACAGCTGGTTGTGAGGATAGGAGACGCTATATCAAGTTCCTCTGTCTCCAAGGGTTCTCGTCTGGCAGGCCAGAAAAATGCAAATATTAAATCAAGTGCCATGCTGAGTATTTTACATCATGTGGTCTGTTTTGGCTCCATCCCTGCTCCTCGGTGCTGCACTGTCACCTCATGAAAATAGATTGAGTTACTTTGCACGTTGCATCCTTTGAGTCCTTTTGGTTTTTGGGAAGTTAAAACACAGACACGTACTGTATAGTCCCCAACTGGCACACAGACACAAGGAAGAAGCCACAGCATAACATTCAATAAACTATGGAGGATAAATACACAGTAAAGTCAACAATTATTTACACGTGGTCCTCTTTGGCTACCGGCAAGACGGGCAAGCCAAGAACATAATATGAGGTGGCAACAATAAATTCAACGTTTACTGCTCCAGTGTAAGCAAAGCATTTCAATTTAGTCCTAAATCAAAAACATTTAGTTCACATTAGTGTCACTGGCTCTGGTCCTGTGGTCATGAGAGTCACCAACCCATACCCTCTGAAATATTTAGGTGCAGAGTCCAAAAAAAGATGCAATGAACTTGAACTTGAAATGCTTTGGACCAGAGCCCCTGCCAGTGTCTTCAGGGTAGCTATATCTAGGTTTGATTTAGTTTGATTTCCTGGCTAAAAACCTGGTTTTGAACACTTTCTAAAACATGCCATTTCATCACCAGACATGACACTGTCAAGCTTACAGCCCAGGTCGTTTACTGTTTATTTAGCAGTTATTATAGACCCTTGGGCTGAGATATTAAAGCCGGGAGAAGTTCTTATTAGAATTGATTGTTTCTGTTTTGCTCAGGTGTGTGGACAATTTGTTGTCTGTCAACCAGCCATTGATGTTTTTGAGTTCTGAACTAAGAATGTTTTCAACAATTGCCTTGTCTGAGTGAGAAACAAGCAATGCAGAATCATCTGCTTAAAGATAACTGACAGGTGCATGCTAATCTAATGCTGTTGATATAAAGAAGGCATAAAAGCGGCGTCAGCACACTGCCCTGGGGTACTCTACAGTAATTGGGTCCCAGCAAACTACCCTGGGGTACTCCACAGTGATTCTCTGATAGGGTCTCATTAACATCAACAAACTGGTCTCATTAACACTAACAAACTGGTCTTGTTCTGAGAGATAAGATTTCATCCATTCAAGAGTCAAATGATTGAAAACCACAGCCCTCAGTTTGAACAGCAAAATGTTGCGAAACAGTTAGCAAAGTCTGCATAATTTTGCATAGATCTATATAATGCTTTATTATTCCTTTCTGTCCTCTCCCTTCATTATATATGCACATAATAGTGGCATTGCATTTAAAAGCCTCTAAAACTGGCATAAAAATTGTAAAATGTATATATAAATATAATATCAAACCTGAGTGTCATATTAAGCATCCACCAACATTTCAATAAAAAAATTGTATAAGTATTATAACACCCAGCTCAAAAACAGCTAATTTAGCTGCCCAATTCAAACCCAATATCAGGAATGTTTACAAAAAGCAAAAACCTAATGACAATCTTTCGAATTTGGATTGAAACTAATTAATTTTATACCTTTTTATATGCTTACTATTGTGTACATGAGATCATAAGATTTTATAGTTAGAATGTTATTGTGGATTTGGGTTTTCAGGGGCTCTTATGCATAACGCTCTGTATTAGTGACCATATCTGCCTGTAAAGCATTCGGCTGCCTGGTCTCTTGGCAACAGTGCACCTGCAGAGGAAAGGCTGATTATGTGTTTAGGGCTCAGTCATTGAGATCCATCAATAATTGAGTTGGACTGGAACCCTGCACCGGCTGGAGGCTGGCAGGTTGGCTGGGACGCCTGCTCCTCTGTGGGGTCTTGTTATACCGCGTATTGCATGGTATCCATGGTACCAGTGCTGTAGTCGAGTCACTAAATCTCGAGTCCGAGTCGAGTCTCGAGTCCCCAGTGTTAGAGTCCGAGTCACCAAAGAAGAGACCGAGTCGAGTCCCCATTACCCGAGTCTAAGTCATCAAGGTTGAGTCCACTCCACTCTGGCAATCAGAGAGCTGACATACACAAATGCACTAGCCATCAATATCTTATGCCAAATCTTATGACATTTTTTTTTTTTTTTATAAAATAAATATTTATCAATTAACAAGTCTTAAGTCCTCGTCTGCACCATCCGAGTGTGAATGCAGTCGATGCTCGAGTCCAAGTCATGAGTCCTGAAAATCAGTCCAGGACTCTGAGTCGAGTACTACAACACTGCATGGTACATGGTCCTGTCTGTCTTTGCTCACCGCTCACTAGTAGCTTGGTCATCGAGGGGTGGTCATTTCAGTCTGGTAGTACAAGTACTGAAATACTGAAGCTAGCAGTCGGATGGAGGTTTTCTGGCTTTGTTTTTCCCCCCAAAGCTATCTTTCACAGTTTAAGGACCTAAACCAAAATACCACACTTGTTTATAGCAACACAACATGAAAAGCAGAGTCGGATGAAAGTGTGTTCATACCAAGGGACTTGCCCTCGCTGTGTGGTTTGTGTTCAACGTTGTTACGGTGCTTCTTCTTGTACATACTGTTCTTCAAAGCATCGTAGTGTACGTATGAGTGTGGTGTTCCTCTGCTATCTCTCCGAGGTGCCTCAGGTTTCTTTTGGCTGCTCTGTCAGTGGGAGACGTGTTGAGAGGCTTTTGGACTGATGCACACACACAGTATAACATTGCCCCTCCTGGTTACTGACTGAACCCATTCTGGTGTTTTGGGTTACCTGAGGCTATGGCAGGTGGAGCTTTGTGTGGGTCAAAACAGCTTTTGCGTGTGTTTGTTTGTGTGTGTGTCTTTAGTCAACTGCCTCCATGCCATAAACCTGGATGTCAACCAAACTTATTTAAACTTAACAGCAAAAAGACAGAGGAGCTCATGGTTGTGGCCCCCAAGGCACTGCTCCGGAAGGTTGGAGATCTCCTCCTCCACGTTGATGGCTGTTCCATCTCCCCGTCTCTCGAAATCCGTAACCTGGGCGTCACCCTCGACTCCACACTTTCATTTCACTCCCACATCAAATCCGTTACCAAGTCTGCCTTCTACCACCTCAAAAACATCTCCCGTCTCCGTCTCACTCCCAGATTCTGTGGCTGAGATCCTGATCCACTCATTTATCACTTCCCGGTTGGACTACTGCAATGGAGTCCTGTTCGGGGTAGTGGGTACCCAGCTAAGCCCTGGACAGGCTCCAGTATGTACAGAACTCAGCTGCCAGGGTTCTCACTCACACCAAGCCCTGGCAGCACATCACCCCCACCCTCATCCACCTCCACTGGCTCCCAGTCAAGTTCCGGATATCCTTCAAACTCCTGCTCCTCACCTACAAGTCCCTCCATGCCCTCGCCCCCCGATACCCGTCTGATCTCCTCCACCAGCACACTCCATCCCGGAACCTATGATCCTCTGATCTGGGTCTCCTCTCCATCCCTCGCACCAGGTTGCGGACTTTCGGTAACAGAGCCTTCAGCGTGGCATCCCCTACCCTCTGGAACGCTCTCCCCCCTGAAATCCCCAACACCCCAACCCTGGACACATTCAAAACTGCTCTCAAAATACACCTTTTCACCAAGGATTTTCCCCATTAGTTAGATTAGATTAGGTTCATTATCCCTTACCTGCCCTCACCCCCCCCCTTTTCCCCTATTGCCCCCTTTTCCCTAGCCCTCTTCATTGTGAAGCGACCTTGGGTTTCCTGAAAGACATTAGACATTTTATTTATTATTATTGTGTTCGTTTGTGTGTTAGGGCTGGGAGGTGTACCGAAATATGAAGGTTTACTGTCATGGATCCATGCAAGGCTATGGATTTTCACTATAGTCATCCACAATATAAGTTAATCAAAGAATAGTTTCTTGCAGCACAGCAGTATTAAAAGAAAGTCAATGAAAATAGAGTGAATGAAATAGCACCAGGACACATGTATTACATGATGAAGACATAAAATGATATCTCATTATAATTTGTACTGGAAATCTAAATACCGCCCACCCACTAATGTGTGTGATGGTGGGTGCATTGAGAAAACACCTGTTGTCTCTTGGGAGTTCACCCAACAGGCACTCTGTACTCAACAGTGCAAAAGTGTACTTACTGTAACAGTACATACTGTACTCAACAGTGCAAAAGTGTACTTACTGTAACAGTACACACACTTCCTTTTTGCTCATGAGTAACACAATGATGCAAGTGACTTCAAGCATTTCAAACCAATTAGTTTCCCCCATCCACTCCATAATATTATCATAAGTACGTGATCTCTTTGTTGGAACAGAGTGAGCGTGAACGAGTCCCAGGAGATGGATTATTATTTGCCAGTGGCCTGAAACAGTCTGAACCGAAATTGAACAAAATATCTTTTTAATCTATTTTTTCATAACTGCAACAGGAAAGGGAACATTAGTTCCCCAGAGGCGGATTCTCCACTTTCTCTTTGCAGAACTCTATGATGATGGTGATTGTGGTGTGTGCGTGTGTGTGCGTGTGTGTGTCTTTCTCTGTGTAGGAGGAGGGTTCAGTTCGTGGGCAGGCTGTGCTTTAGACTATTCAGGGATTGAGGCGCCTTGACTAACGGAGTGGGCGATGAATGAACCACACGTTGTCTTTGTAGAGAAGATCCCCTCCAAACGTTCAAAGTAGAGTCCTTTATTTCCATTGATTTTTTTTTACTCCTTTTTTTGTTAGCCTGTAGTCCCCATCTGTCGACATTTGATAACATTGATATCTGTGATGGATCACGGTTTATGTGGGTTTTATTTTAGTTTATTCTAGTGTGCTTTGGATGTATTTTGGGTAGGGATGCTCGATATTGGCTTTTTTACCTATACCGATATTGTCCAACTCTTAATTTCCGATACCGATATCAACCAATACCGATATATGCAGGGTTTCCCCCCCCCAAAAAACTGAATAATTTCAGGTAATTAACATTACATATGTATTGTTGTGGAATTAACATAACATTATGCATACTTTTGACAATAAATAAAATCAGAATTTGTTCTTACTTGCTTGCCTGGGTAAATAAAGGTTATAGAAATGTTTAAAAAAAAAATATTTAAACCGATACCGATATTTTCCGATATCGCATTTTAATGCCAATATCGGCCGATAATATCGGACATCCCTAATTTTGGGTTTTCTCTGGTGAGCTGTCAATCACCAGACACCAGTTATCTTTAAGTAGGCTTGGTTGACTGTGTTCGGATGCTTGTCCATTTCATATTTTCCCTCAATAGTAGAGGAGTGTCCCAAGCTCATGCTTCTAGTGTTTTCTCTGTCTCTAGTGTTGTTGGGGGGTGGGGGAAACTGTACAACTGTACAAGCAAAACTGTACATTGGAATAATTTGACGAAACCATACTTGGTTCCAAGAGGAGGGTCTTGTGTATTCTTGGGTTAGGTAATTTACTGTACATTGGAGGGGGTTGGGTTAGGACATTTACAGGGGCCAGTTTCGAATTGCAGTCTCCCGTAGGTGTTCTTTGAGAGTGGTTTTGAACGTCGTGGGTAGTGATTCACATTCCTTTACAGCTTTGGGTAGGGCGTTCCACATTGATGTGGCATAATTGCGAAACATGTTTAGTCCCTTGTTTGAGCCGAATCTGGGTTTAACATGATTTGTGGAGCTCCCTCTGGTGTTGTGGTCGTGGTATTCACTGACCTTTTGGGAAGTATTTTGACATGTACATGGGTACCTTGGTCGTGTAGTGTATCTTGTAGACCAGGCCCATTGCAAGTTGCTGTACTCTGTCGTCTACTCTAAGCCATCCTAGGTTGTCAAAGTGGGCAGGGGTGAGGTGGGTTCTAGGAGTCAGGCCAAGCAGTAGTCTGACCAGTTTGTTTTGAGATGTTTGTAATTTTGTTTTTAGCGCCTTTGAGGTGCTTTGGTACCATGAGGTGCAAGCATAGTCGTAGTACCCTTGAATGAGTGCTCCTGCCAGTCTTCAGGGTGTTCTTGTTTACCAGAGAGGAGATCCGGTACAAGAATCGAGTTTGTTGGTTGACTTTTTTTATTACATTGGATGCCATTTTGTCACAGGAAAGATTTGCCTCTAGGATGGAACCTAGGTATGTAATTGCATCTTTCCTTGTGACAATATTGTCACCCACTGTAACTGAGAAGCCGTCGGTCTTGCCGAGTTTGTTATTTGAACCGAAGAGAATGGACTCTGTTTTGCCCATGTGTAATGATAGTTTGTTATCGGCGAGCCATATGCAGATTTTGCCTAGTTCCCAGCTGAGGTTCCCCTTTTTGTGTGTGTCCCCCCAATCCTGACGGATATCAATGTGTTACTCAGATTATGAACATGATGAACAGTTTGCAATGATGTCGCCAGTGGTATTCACGTGTGTGTGTGTGTGTGTGTGTCACGGTCTGCATGTAATGGTCCTCACGTGCACGCGTATGTGTCCTCTTGTATCACGATACTGCTCTCAAGGCCATGGACAGTGGGCCAAAAAGTGAGGCCATTCTCCACCTTGCTGGTGAAGCTAGACTGCAGGCTTTACCAACCAAGTGCAACCTGACTCTGTTTCCCCAAAAGCCGTCTCACACAATGTGTCTTGCACCCCCTGCTATTCACATCCACGTCTAGAATCTGTTGCTCTGTATCTGTATGGCTGTATCTGCATGTACCAGCGAAGGCCCGTATTCTGCCAGACATGATTGTGTTGTTGCTCTGGTTGCTCCAGCTACAGAAAGGTGTTACTGTTCAGTACAAACGCAACAAGTGATGCCTGAATGATTTCATGTTACTTGTGATGTATTTATCAAATACTCTTTTGTTTTTCTCAATAGTATGTTTATTGATTTTTTAAACGAGATATACAACATATACATTTAGAGAAATAATATTAGAATCAAGAAAGTATGCCTTAAAATAAAAAAGCCCTCTCTCCCATCCTGAAGACAATTGAAAAATTGCACTTCAATCATTCTATTGTTTCCTTATTCAGCTCCAGGTTTCTCCTGCTCAAGCTACCCTTGGATGTCTGTGATGACTTCTACCCTCCTCCCCTCTCCTCTCTGTTCTCTTAGTCCCCTCTCCCCTCCCTCTACCCCCCACACCCCCTCTCTCCTCTTCCTCCTCTCCTCTCCCTCCTCCCCACTCTCCCCTTTAATATGTCAAATACTCTTGATATAGCTTTTGTCAGTGAAGACCATGAGAGAAGAGCTTACCCTACCCTGGTCTATCCCTGTAGTTGGAACAGGCCTTCCTGGACAAACTGACATGTCGGCCATCTTGATTTATAAATGCAGGCTGATGATGCTGATGCTGATATTTGGTCGTTCATCAGCTTGTCGTTAGTGGTTTGAGGGTCGCTGGCCTGCTGATTTTAAACGGGCCAAACTGGTTTTTGTTCTATCTTCGCTGTAAGGGATTATGATCTGTATATTCAAATGAAGTATCTAAAGTGTGTCTGTGTGTGTGTGTGTGTGTGTTTAGAAGGCAGGATCTGAGACAAGCTTGAGGAAGGATCTTGAGGGGCGTTTGAGTGACAACATTCGGCTCCAGAAGCAACTCAACCACAGCAAGACAGAACTACAGGATACCTATGACGAGTAAGGGTGTTTGTGTGTATGTGTGTGTGTGTGTGTGTGTCCATCCGTACTGTATGTGCAGTGTGTGGATAAAGCTTACACTAAGCTTCTAATTATTGCTCCAGTGGCCGTTTCTTTAACGGACCAATTCACTTTAGGATACTGCTGCCTGATTGATTCAGATGTTAATGAACATATTGACTGAATATCGACAACCCTTTGATGGTGTGTGGTGTGTGTGTTCAGACTGGCTGAGCTGCGGATGGCCAGGGAGGGGGCGGAGTCACGTGTGCGTCAGCAGGAAGACCAGCTGGCGGAGCTTCAGGAGGAGTTGAGGAGGGTCTCCGAGGACGTACCTCATACAGACTCCCTGCAGACGGTACTCGCACACATACACACATACACACACATACATACACACTATACATACACATATACACTATACACACACATACACACTATACATACATACTATATACTCTGGGTGTCATGAAGAGCGCTATATAATCCAAGTCGTCATTATTATTATTATTATGCATACACACTATACACACTATACATACACACACATACACACACACGATACACACTATACACACTATACATACATACATACATACATACATACATACATACATACATACATACATACATACATACATACATACATACACACACACTATACATACAAACTATACACACTATACATACATGCATACATACATACACACTATACATACAAACTATACACACTATATACCTCACATACACTCGCAGGTTGCTGACTGCGTGGACTGGATGCACCTGCAAAATGTATCCCCAATAGCCTCACTGCACACACACACTGAGCACACACACACACACACACATATGGTACACTCATGCTGAGTCGGCTGCCGACGGTATGGACCCCCACACACATACACCTACTGTACCTACACAGTTCAGCACAAAAACAAAACACTGACACACACAGCACACATACACAAACAAACACCCTCTAGTCCTGAAAAAAGGTTTATGTTTTCTAAATGAAAATACCCCTTTACTCGCCCCCCCCCCCCCCCCCCCATCTCTCTCTCCTTTCTCTTTACATCTTCCCTCTGGCTCTCGCCTCTCCCCTCTTTGCTCTCTCTCTCTCTCTCTCGGCAGGATGTAATGACTCTGCATGCGGAGCTGGCCGAGACAGCCATGTTGCGGCAGCGCCAGGAGGATACGCTGCGGCAGAGGGAGCGTGAGCTGACGGCCCTGAAGGGGGCGCTGAAGGACGAGGTGGAGGGCCACGACAGGGACATGGAGGCGTTGAGGGATCACTACATCCAGGACATGGAGAACTTGAGGACAGCCATGGAGCAGGTCTCCCAGGTACGGCAAGCCGGAGGGACGGTCTGACGATGGGGTTTTCAGACACGGGTGAAGTCAACTTCTTTCATCGCCAATTCCCATGTTATTCAAGAGCAACTAAAACGCAACAAATAAAATCCTTTGAGAGACTGCCATCTAATGGTTAAACACATCCTATTGCTGTCTTGGTGCCAGGCGACGTAGCTGTGATGACGTCACCTAGCGGCGCCAAGATCAGCCAATAGCAGATTGCAATAGCAATGTCATGCATTTAACCTTTAGATGGCAGTCTCTCAATGTGTGTGTTTGTGGTGGTTTAGTTGCTCTTTTAACCCTTTCACTACCACACTATAGAAGGTTAACCCTTTCACTACCATACTACGCTGGTAGTGAAAGGTTAACCTTCTGTAGTATGGTAGTGAAAGGGTTTAAAGATATTTACAATGTATGGGTTTGAATATTCCTCCTTTGTCCATCCCAGAGTGTGTTGAATATTGGTATATTACCACAAAGAAATAATGGTAGTAGTATTAGAAGTATAGAAGCATTTTTGCCCTCCCATGTTTGCCCTCTTCTGTGGTATGAGTAGCCTACCAAGTGTCCAATTATAGACATGTGAGCTACGGCACGGCTTACACAGCCAGAGCAGGTGCTTCGCCTCTCCGAAGGTATCAGTCGTAGTCTTTATCGTTTAATAAAGCAGCCACGAAGGCCAATATAACATATACATTTCTAATGCCTGCAATCATTGCCCTTTTGTTATATGAACGCCTATTCACATTATACACCTCGCCCACTTCTGCCATTGTCATGTGATAAAGATGCTAGCTAGTGTAGATACTGTAATACATTTGTGTGTGTGTGTACCAGTCCCAGGATGAGATCGAGGAGGAGAGGCAGAGGGTGAACGCCTCCATGCTCTCTCTAGAAGAGGAGCTGGAGGGCTCCAGAGACCAGGGTGACCAGTGGAAGGTCCAGCTGGACGTCACCACAGACGAGCTTCACACCACCAAGCATGAGTGAGTGTCTGACTCTTTTTTTTTTTTTAAACAATTTTATTTGCATTTTTGTATTACAAGCATACAAACAACATCATATTTGAATATTATTATCCTCTCAGTCGGTCTTCCAGGTACATATTATATAGACATAATGTACAACACCGTTAAATGGACAAATTATAAAGAAAGGGAAAAAAAAGAAAAAATGTAATACCCAAAAACAGAAATAATAAATACCGACTTAAGCAAAAGTTCCACAGACATAAATAATAAATTGAAAAAACATAAAGCAATCGTCCTACCCAAATGATAGAGATAGAGAATACTAACTAAAGCAAAAATGTGTGACATGGGTTCAGAGACCCTCCTTGAACCTCTTTCCTCCTTTACCCTTCTCCCTCTTGTGTTGCATTTGTTTCTTCCTCTGTGATGTCGTTTTCGTTCCCCTTATAGTCCCCCCACTTTCCCCATCTTTCCCCAAATTTCTCTTCCTGTAACCTCAGCATTTGTGTTATCCTCTCCATATCCTGTATCTCTTCCACTATTCCTACCCATTGTGCTATTGTCGGTGGGTCTTCCTTGTACCACAGTCTCGTTATTGCTTTTCTGGCCGCTATCAACATTATCTTTATTAAATATTTGTCCCCCCCTTGTATTCCCTCGTGTGTTAGGTCTCCTAAGTAAAGCACCAGTCCTGTTTGTGGTAATCCGTATCCTAGTATTCTGATCATTGCCTCCCCTATCTCCTCCCAATACCCCTTCAGCTTCTGACATCCCCAGAATATGTGTGTGTGATTTGCCCCCTCCTTCCCACACATCCTCCAGCAAGCTCTTTGTGTTGGTGCATATTTTCCCTTCAGTTCTGGGGTTATAAAGAATCTGATTATGTTTTTCCATCCAAACTCTTTCCATATCCTCGATCCTGTTGTTGAATGTTGTACCTCGCATATGTTCCCCCATTCCTTCCCTGTTATTTCTATCTCTAGCTCTCTCTCCCATTTCTCCCTTATGTAATCGGTCGTGTGTCCCTTGCTGTTCATTATAGCCCGGTATATTGCTGATATTACTCTTCCTTGCCCCCCTTCGTATGCCCATACTATCATCTTTATTATTCCATTCTGTTCTTCGTCTTTGGCCCCCCTTATTTCTTTGTTGTAGTAGTCTCTAACCTGTAGATATCTGAAGTGGTCCCTGTTTTCTAGTCCAAATTTCTCCTTAAATTTTTGTAGTGTCTGCATTTCCCCCTTCTCTATCATTTTGCATATCGCTGTTGCCCCCCCCCCCTCTCCCACCTTCTGAATCCATGGTCTAACCTCCCTGGTTTGAATCTCTTGTCATGTGCTACCCATCTCAGGACCCCTGACTGCTTCTCCAATTTGTGTGTTTTTATTACTCTGTTCCATATGGTCAAGGTGTATTTGGTGATTGGATCTAATAGTCCCTCTTTTTCTTTAAATAGTTCCCTATCTCCCACCAGAGCTTGTACCTTGTATCCCTCCCCTTCTTTTTCAATGTCTTTCCATCTTGCCTCATATCTGTCGTTACACCAGCACGTCACTGCTCTCAGTTGTGCTGCATAGTAATAATCTTGTAGGCTGGGTACTGCCATCCCTCCCTCTTCCTTTGGTAGTTGTAGTGTTTTATATCTGACCCGTGGTCTTCTCCCCGCCCATATGAACCTCGATATCAGTCTGTCCCTGTGACGGTGCGGCTCCGTCACTGACTTTGCGGGCAGTGCGCATACTGTACATACACACACACTCATTGTCTGTCTTTCCATATACCATAACCGTATAATGTAATGTGGTGCGTTTCATGTGGACAGCGCACATGGGAACGCACACACGCCATATGCCGCGGAGCACACACACACACACACACCAAACATTCCCTCTTGTCAGCTTTCGTAGGATGTCCGAATGCGCACAATCATTTCATTCCGTTTCCGTTGTTATAGCAGAATGACGTTCATACAGCAAGACATTCATTCATCACATCACATTTATTTACTCACAGTCATGATGCGTTCGCTTCGCTCTGCACTCCTAGGTTGACGTGTTGGCCAAGCAGAAGCACACATATCCGCCAGGTTAAATGGGAGGGGTTGACGCAAGGTAATCGTCACGTGAGCGATATGATTGTATTGTACTGTTTACTTGGTTATCTGTAATTTAAAACAGTTGGAAGTTATGTGATATAGTGGAGGATATATATTTTGTGTGTAGGAATTGGTTTAATGTGTTAAAAAGAATAATAATATGTACATCCTGTTTAAAGCCTAGTGGGAGGGGCTATTGGATACAAGAGAGCTGCTTTGGCCCAGGGACGTCAGTCTTGAATGGACTGAGTTACAGTGAAGGTAACCAGGATCCCTAGTACAACGTGTTGGTATTGCTTGTAGTAGAAGTAGTAGTGTATATTGTGTATTTAGACTTTGTGTAGTGTTAAGTATTAAGTATATTTTGTTTTGTTTATTTGTTTTCTCTTTTTCCACTTTTGTTAGATATAGTAAGTATAGGGTATTTTGGTTTACGTTACTTTCACTTTTCACATTTTTTGTAAAACTATATCACCTCTGCACTTTTGGGAGGCGGGAAATAAACACCCACCAACGAGATCTTTCGACTACGCCTGTTTATGAGAGAATCAAAGGAGTTCGGGAGAGGACCCCGTCACAGTCCCACTCCCTGAATTGATTCTGTGGTATTTGTATTGGTAGTGACTGGAATAGGTACAGTAACCTTGATAGTATGTTCATTTTAATGACCTCTATTCTTGAATTGAAGTCCAAGGGCATTACTGTCCATCTCTCTAAGTCTCTCTTGATGTTCTGATTTATCTGTGTATAGTTCGCCTCATATAGTTTCTCCACCCCTCTCGTGATGTTCACCCCTAAGTATTTAATCTTGTCCGTGTCCCATCTTATCCCGTACTGTTCCCTAATTTCCGTCGTTGGGGTATAGTTCCATGCTAAGGTCTGTGTCTTTGTCACGTTTAGTTTGTAACCTGAGTAGTGGCCATATTCCTTCAGTAGATCCATCAGTGCCGGGAAGCTCTTGTCTGGTTGCCTCATGTATACTATCACGTTGTCCGCAAATAGGCCTAGTTTATATTCCGTTCCCTTTATCCTTACTCCCTTAATGTCCTCTGTCTGTCTGATCAGTTGTGCCAGTGGTTCTATGAAAACGGCGAAGAGCGTCGGTGAGAGACAACATCCCTGTCTGGTAGCCCTCTCTAATCTGATTCTATCTGTCAAGCTGCCATTCACCTTAACCCTCGCTGTCGGTTCTTGATATAGCGCCTTGATCATCTTCATCGCCCTCCCGTTCAGTCCGAACCTCATCAATGTTTTATATAAAAATGTCCAGCTCACACTGTCTAATGCTTTTTCTGCATCTAGGCTAATCAGTACCGCGCTACCTCCTTGTTTTTGTATCTCCTCTACTATGTGTAATGTCTTTCTCATGTTGTCCTGTGTCTGTCTCCCTTTAATAAATCCAGTTTGATCTTCATCTATAATGTCTGGCATAAACGTCTCAAATCTCTTTGATATTATCGATGTATACATCTTGTAATCCACGTTGAGTATGGACACAGGTCTGAAACTACTACATAATTCTCTATCCTTTCCTTCCTTCGGTATCGTGGTGATTATGGCTTCCTTCCACGAGGGGGGCATTTTTCCCTCTTCCATCGTGTGTCTGAACGCCGCCCCTAACATGGGTGCTAATTCAGTTCTAAATGTCTTGTAGAATTCCGATGAGAATCCGTCGCTCCCCGGAGACTTGTTGTTTTTAGCTCTACTAATTGCCTCTTCCAGTTCTCGTTCCGTAATTATTTTATTTAATTCTTCATTCTGTTCTTTCCCTATCGATGGTAGCTCTAGCTTCTCCAGATATGCTTCTATTTCCTCTTCTCCCGCTGCTTTTGGCTGTGTGTATAGTTTCTCATAGTATTCTCTAAATGTCCTCTCTATTTCCGCTGGGTCTCTCAATATTTCATTAGTCTTTGTATCCCTTATTGTGTGTATCGTGTTCAACTTCTGTTGCGTCCTAATTCTCCTAGCCAACAGTCTGGTCGCTTTTGGTCCCCCTTCATAGTACGTTTGTTTCATGAACCTCGCTTTCTTTTCTATTTCCGTCAATAATTCCCTATTTATCCTGGCCTTTACTTCTTTGATTTCTCCGAGCGTTCCCTGTTCTTTTGATATCTGGTGTCTCCCCTCTAGATCCTTCAGCTTCCCTATCAGATTGTGATATGTCTCCGTTCTGGCTTTCTTCAGCATTGCTGTCTTCTCCATCAATTTCCCCCTTATCACCACCTTCAGTGTGTCCCATAGAATGTTCGGGTCTACCGTCCCGTTGTCATTTTCCTCCTTATACCTGGCTATCTCCTCCTTGATCTGACTCACCACCCCCTTGTTATTTAGTATTCCTACATTTAGTCTCCAGATCGTGTTCCTCCGTCTCCCTTCTAGATCTACTGTCAGATATATGGCACTGTGATCCGATATGTCCGCTACTCCTATTCTGCTCTCCCGTACCCTGTAACTGTCCCCCGTCGTCATCAAAAAATAGTCTATTCTCGCATATGTCACGTGTGGGTGTGAGTAATGTGTGTATTCCCTGTCCATGGCGTGCATCCCCCTCCAAACATCTGTAATTCCCATTTCCATCATCTGAATATTCATATATCTACTGATGGGTGCTCGTCCTTTTCTAGTACTCGTGGTGTCTAGGTCGTGATTCAGTACTATATTAAAATCTCCCGCGCATATCAATATCCCTTCTAGTTCCATCACTATCATATCAAAAATGGTCTCATATAAATCCCTCTCACTCTCTGGGGGTGCATAAACATTCACTAACGTAACCATTTGGCCCTCCATTTTACCCTTCACCAGAACAAACCTTCCCTCCTTGTCTCTTACTTCCTTGATCAATTCAAATTTGACTGTTTTTGATTAACGTGATTACTCCTCTCCTCGGGTTCCGTTTAAAGGAACTATAGTATGCATTTTCATATCCAAATCTCTTCAGTTTCTCATGATCCTGTGCTACCAAATGTGTCTCCTGCAGAAAAATCACTTCCATCTCACTTTTTTTACATTTCAACATCACTTTGCCCCTCTTTATCGCATTATTCATTCCATTAACGTTTAACAACATCATTTTTATACCTCTGTCCTTCATTCTGACCAAAGACCCTCATTTCCTAGGTCCCTCTCAATGTGTCTCATATGTTCCAATGTCCCTCCTTCCTCCCAAACCCGTGTGTGGTGTCTTCTGTGTACCCCTTTTTACTTTCTTTTCCTCCCCTCTATTTTCTATGTGATGTCCATTTATCCCCTTAATCCCTTCCAACTGTGTTACTTGCAGCGTGTGTCTATGTATTTGTTTCAGTATGTTCTGTGTCCCGTCTATCATACCTAGTTATATTTCCATTTATTTCCTCCATCAGCATGTGTATTATGTGTCCATGTATACGTTATGTTCATTCCTATATCCTGCCTCTACCTGGGAATGTGTGTTTATGCATATGTTATTTCAGTTTCTATATTTTGTCTCTATTTGGATAGTTTTTTCAATCTCTTGTGCGTGTACTCATCCGTTCACCTCCTCCCGCCTCCTCTCCCCTCCTTCTCCGTCTCTGGCCTCCTCGTCCGTCTCCGCCCTCGGTCTGTCACGTCTCACCTCGGCCTTCTCCTCTCTCCTCCCTCCTCTCCCTGGTTTCGGTCTCCTACTCTGGTCCATCTGCGTGCCCCCTCCAATCTCTGCTGCAGGCTCCGCGTCTGGTCCTCCTGTCTCCTTCCTTCTCCATCCTCCGCCATCTGCATCCCCCGTCGTCTCATCTCCTGCGCCGCCTCCCGCGCCGTCGCGTACGTCACCGTCCCTTCCTTCCAGTGAATCCTTAGCGAGGTCATGGGTGATTGGAATCTCATTCCGTTTTCTTTCAGAATTCTCTTCAGTCCCGCGTAGGACCTGCGTGTTATTGCTACCACTGTCGAGTAATCGTGATCAAACGATAGTCTTTTCCCTTCGATTTCTATCTTCTTGGTCCACGCGGTTCTGAGTATCAATTCCTTAATCTCAAATCTCAGAAAGTTAATAATCACCGCTCTCGGAGGTCTGTCCGGTTTCGGTCTCGGAGCCAACGCCCTGTGGGCCCTCTGAATCTCCATTTTTTCCAGTCCCGTCTCCTTCAATTGCTCTTTGATAAGCTTTTCTACATATTGGGTCACCGATTCCCCTTCGACTCCTTCTTTCAATCCCCATATTCTGATGTTATTTCTCCGTGACCTCCCCTCCATGTCCGATATCTTTGCCTCCATCTGTTCTTGTTTTTGAATCGCACATGTTAATACCTCGTGTACAGTGATGGGAATAACGGCACTATAAGTAACTTCGTTACTAACGGCGTTCGTTTTTTCAGTAACGAGTAATCTAACGGATTACTCTTCCAATCTTAATAACGTCGTTACCGTTACTACAAAAAAATGCGGCGCGTTACTATGAATGAACCTGTTTCTTTCATCAGACATATCTCTGCGCCGAGAGGCAATAATGTTCTTCCTTGTTTAGTGGACAGTGCGCGAGCCAAGCATACATGCTGACGATTGGCTGAGGTTGAATACAATGTCATGGTAAGCCAATCGGAGGAGGTGGGCGGGTGTCTAAAGCATCCAGAGTCTGACACACAGCGCGACAAGACAAGCGATCACTGATCAGTCAGCATGAGGCCGCGGTCCGTGTAGTGTACGTTTTGAGCTCAAAAACGAATCCAACGAACAACATGAGACCGCGGGTCCATGAGCGTTTTGTGTTCACTCTTTGCAGGGCACTGAGTGGCTCTACTGCAGTGCTGACAGCCTTATCAACAGTGCTGCACTTCCTGGTTTAATAGCACAGGCTTCAGCTGCTCAGAGATATATCTCTGTAGTTTCAAGTTCAAGTTTCTTTAATAGTTGTCATACAGAAGTACAGAATACTTTTATACAAAATGCTTCTTACTGTTACGCTCCAGAGACTGTGCAAGACAAGATAAGTATGAAATAAAATAACATAGTAAAATTAGAAGTAAAAAAAAAATGAGGTCACAGTGTTCAGTTTAGACATATGTACAATGTTCGATGCAGAATAGACGTAGTTACCATACAATATACAATACTGTGCAGTGTACTAATATACAATACTATATAGTGCAAGGCAGAAATGGAGAAATGGGACGAGGTGCAATTTAGGTACAATTCACAGTAGGTGTACGAGTTGTAGTGCAAATCCTTTATCAATAAATATAAAGTGTAAGTGTGTTTGTGTGATCTAAAGTGTGGAGAGTGGGTGCTGCAGTGTGTTGTTTGAGTGAGTGAGTGTGTGCGTGTGGGTGTGTGTGCTGTGTGCATTTGATGGTTGTTGCATAGTGATTATTGTTCGTTTAGCAGCCTGATGGCCTGGGGATAGAAAAAAATGTCATGCATGTCTTAAATGTAATGATTAGATTAGTTTAGATGATTCGATTAGCTTCTTATATCTGTATGTTGTGTATGTCATTGATTGAAAAGTTTATTAACAGATTGCAGAATGGGTACAGTACAGTACAGCTCAATACATACAATTGTTAAGGGGATGCAGACCAGAGAAAGACTTTCGTCATAAATGTCATGAATTGAAAATGGGGGACCCTGATGTAAACAAGACGAAACTCTTTCTCTGGTCTGCATCCCCTTAACAATTGTGTGTATTGAGCCGTACTGTATTGTACCCATTCTGAAATCTGTTAATTAAAATGTTCAATCAATCAGTATATATTTGTTATTTATTTTTGGTATAGTGCTTAACAAGCATAATTTAATGTTGCCCAGTTGTGGCCTGTTGAGGGGCAATACATATCAAAAGTTCCAAAACATCTATTCTGTTTGTATTTGTATGATCCACTATATAAACATAGTAATTATAATATCTATATAGCCTACATGGCATTTGATTGGAGGCTAGTCTCACTTTGTCCCACAGCAACATTAAAATAGTTTAGATTTGTGTATGTTGTTTATGTAAAAAAAAAATCTTGAAAGTAACGCAATAGTTACTTTCTGAAGTAACTAGTTACTTTTATAATTTGTAACTGAGTAAGTAATTTAGTAACTTTTTGGAAGAAGTAACTAGTAACTGTAACTAGTTACTTTTTTAAAGTAACTTGCCCAACACTGCTCGTGTATCTCTGTGTTCCATTCCTCCGCTTGCGCCGTTCTAGTTTGTAACTCGGTCATGTTTCTGTCCTGTTCCGCCATCTTCTCATCCACCCTTTTGAGTTCTGTATTCATTTCACCTCTGAAGTCCTCCTGTTCCTTCCTTAATTCCTCCCGTAACTTCCCAATATCATTCCTTATCGCCGCTGTTATGTTCTCCAATATCCCGGCCTGCATGACCACGGCCCATCCTGGCATTCCCGTGTCTGCCACAGCGGGACCTCCCCCTTCTTCCGCCTGTCTCTTCTCGGCTTCGCTTCCGGGACTCTGTTTCTTCAAATTCTCCTCTTCTCGTGTGTTCTCCATTTCTCTTTCCTTCACAATCGTTGTCTCTTCCTTACTTCTTGTGTGCATTTTCATTTTTAATCGCTTTTCGGGTCCTTTTTTATCCGTTTTTTCGCTCATTTGACCAGGAGCTCTACCGCACGTGTGTTACCCGTCTGCTCTCATATCGGAAGTGAGTGTCTGACTCTTATGTCGTATATATATCTGTACCATGATCTCAACTAAAAAGCAAGTCTGTAGACGGTGAACATGTTCACAGCCAGTACCACCGGCACCTACATGTACCACTGGTTTTTGTGAAGTTGGTGTAGATCACGACTGTCCAAACTAGCGCCAGTGGGCCAAATTCTGCCCTACACAATGTGCTTCTTGGCCCTCTGAAACTAGCGCCAGTGGGCCAAATGCTGCCTTTACACAGTGTGCTTCTTGGCCCTCTGAAACTAGCGCCAGTAGGCCAAATTCTGCCCTACACAGTGTGCTTCTTGGCCCTCTAAAAGCAGTGGCTTTTGTGAGGGAATAGTCCCCAGACCCCCCCTCAAACAATCCCCCAGCAACCTTCCCCCCATCCCATTACCAATCACCCTTTGTCTCCCACCTTCAACCCCCTCACCTGATACCACCCCCCTCTCCATCTCCTAACTCACCCCCCCCCCCCCTTCCTTACCTCACCCCTCCTCTTCCTGATCCCCTCTCCCCTCTAATTCACCCTAATCCGGGACCTAGCCGCCATTCTACCCAGAATTCCCCTCTCTCTCCCCTATAAAGAGCCACGCCTGAGTGGACTCTGGAGCTCACCTGGGGACAGGTGTTGTGGAAATTATTATAAGAGCAGAAAGTGAGCGGCAGTAAACATTTTCTGAGTCCAAAGCTGAATAAAAATGATCATAGATTTATTCCCTCATATGGCCATACAAGGATTAATGCTCAGCTCCAAATCAGAGAACCACAGTGTACACAGGTGTCTGACCAGGAAATGAGACAGAGCCCTGGTCAAACATACAAGTAAATACACATGAAATGACGTCCAGATATGACAAAAAGGTAAACAAAATGGGCCCAGTTAGGGAAATCAATAACAGACTGGCTCAATAGCTTTGTTATGGCTTTAGCATAGGAGGAAAACAGCCTACAGCTCCCATAACCTTGGAGTCTTTAAAGAGACACACACACTGTGGCCTAGTGTCTGGGCCGTTATGCTAGTTGGTCACATTACTTAGTCAAACTGTACAGATAGGATACATATTGTAACACAGATGTATAGACCTAGATAACATTCCCATAACACAGGAGGCCACTGTCCCGGTTGAGTCATCCAGCTATGTTTACTCTGAATAAACCTTTGTTTAACCAAGTCTACCTGACGCCGGTCTACCTTCATTGATCCGGGAGGATTCTCCCACACTTTCAAACTGTGATCCCCTGCAGGGGGTCAGGTGGATCATGAGGGATGAGGGCCAAACGGTTGCAAATAGCCTAATATCCTTATCCAAGTGAACAGAATGTAACGCTGTATTATTTTCACAAACATTTTTGCCTTCATCTGTCACCCTACGTCCCACCTATAGCCCCCCTGCTGGGGACTCACGTTGGAAAAGCACTGCTCTAAAGGATCCTATAGTAGCAGGATGTTCTACTTTTCATCTATTCCGATGTCATTCTATCTTGATATTAGACCTAAAGGAACGTATTTACGTGATTTCTAAACCAGTGACGTTACATTATTTGGCCCACTGTCCACGTTACATTCCAGCCCTCGAGAGTGCTAGAAACAACAACATAGCTCCCAGACCAGAGCGTTGTTGGTTTTTAAAATGACTCTCTATTGTACCGTCTACTCTACTGGCTCATGGCTCATTTTGGCCCCCAGATGCGGAGACTGTTCTCAGCCTGTTATCTGGCAACGTAGTCTCTATGTACTCTGTTGCTAAGGGTGAGATGTTTGCCTCCAGGTATTTGCATTCTGATACCGGTACATTAGCGAGGATTCCCATGAGCTCATGCTTTTACAAGAAACCTATACCTCATATTTCAACCTTCAACCCTTTGAAAGCCTTTTCTACTAATCGTGTAGAAATACAGGAACTAGATTGTATCTCCATCGTGTCCAATGACGTTGAGGCAGACTCCTGTTTGCCTCCTTTTTTTAATGCATGCATTCTGTTCTCTTTCACCCGACTCTTCATTGGGCAGGAACGGGCAGCGCAGGAGAAGTCAAATGTGAGGGAGAAAAACAAGCTGACGTGTTTGGTTTGAGTACAATAGTTTAGACGGCCTAACCCTAATAACTAATAAATAAATAATAATTCAGTCTACGTGCTCATATCTCAACTTGTATTTTGTCCATAGTGACATCTATTCTTCTGTTTTTTACTACATTGGTGATTCTTACTAACTATAATCCAGTGATGATAAACCCAGTGATTATAATCAACTAAGCAAAATTATCAGTCAGGATTAATGAGAAATTGATTTAGTTTCATTCAAGGTATCATAGACAATTGATTAAACCCTAAACCATATCATTGTAAATCCTAATCAATCAATAACATAGATTTTTATTCAAATATGTATTTTTGTGGCCCTTTTTTGTATTAGTTAAAAGCACTGTCATAACTAACACAATTGGCAGTGTTAGAGGGTGGGAAACCCGGCGAGGGTGGGTCCTGGTCGTTGTAAACAGCGACTCCTACAGTTCGGTCGGGGCACCTGCACAGCGAGGGAAAGACCTGGGGGAGGTAGTGTGATCCTTCCACACGTTACACTCCCCCAGTGAGAGTCCGCACTGCCAGGTGAAAAAAGTGGTGGGCTGGGTACACATGTGTCGGAGGAAGCATGTGATAGTCTCCGCCTTCCCGGACCGACGGTAGGGGGTAGAGTGCGCAACGACCAGGAGGGGGGATTGGGAATTGGCATAAGGACTAACATTGGGATGGGAGAAAAATGGAAAAAAGGAGGAAAAAGATAATAAAAAATAAAAAAGCACTGTCATAATGAATCATTCAGCAAATCAAAAATCGTTCTTCATAAAAGGAAGACAAATCCTGGCTGTTGGTTTCTTTTGAAGTCTTGGATCAGTCTGTGAAGTACTGAGTATTTTGTTGCCTTCCGTACATCTCGGCATCTCTGGTCCAATTGCTGTGAGTTTTAGATGTGTGCGTGTAGTGTGTACTGTATATGTGTGTGTTCTTGCAGCCTGTGTGTGCTTGCTTGTATGTGTGACTTTGTGATATTGACTACCTTTCTTTGTGCAGGCTCCTGAAATCTAGACTGGAGAAGGAGGAATTTGAGGGAGAGCTGAAAGATCTTCAGGATTCCCTGATGGCCATGAAGAAACAAATGCCTGGGTTTGAGGATGAACATTCATATACCGAGGTAGTTTAGGCACATGGCGGTGTACAGATAGTGACGGTCGTGAGGGAACAAATGCCTGGGTTTGAGGGCCAGTGTGTGCAGTGGTGGAAGTGCCCACTTAAAGGAACACGCCAAACTTTTGGGAAATTAGCTTACCCTCTTCTCCAGAGAGAGACAAGAAGATAGACATTGGAGGTTGGGGGGGGGGGGGGTAGGGGGTGGGTGGGCGACACTGTACACTGTACATTGGAATACTGACAAAGCCATATTTGGTCATTTACTGTACAACTGGGTTAGGACATTTGTGGGGGCCAGTTTCAAATTGCAGTCTCCTGTAGGTGTTCTTTGAGAGTGGGTAGTGATTCACATTCTTTTACAGCTTTGCGTAGGGTGTTCAACATTGATGTGGCATAATTGCGAAACGTGTTTAGTCCCTTGTTTGAGTCGAATCTGGGTTTAACATGATTTGTGGAGCTCCCTCTGGTGTTGTGATCGTGGTATTCACTGACCTTTGGGAAGTATTTTGACATGTACATGGGTCTCTCTTGTCTCTCTCTGGAGAAGACGGTACGCTAATTTCACAAAAGTTTGGCATGTTCTTTTAAGCAAAAGCAGAAATGGTCAGACTCTTGTAGACTCTGTCTTCTGTTCAGAATTCGAGTAAAAGTATTAACAAACTTGATATCACATATATTCAAATTCAAGTACTTATTCAATATCATGTCCCTAGTGTTTCCATATGAAGAAGATGCGTTAACCTCTAATAGCTTAACGTGAAAGGTTTTTGTGATCCACTTATGTCTCTAAGTGAAAAAGTACTTAATTATAACAAATTGATTGTGCGTCTTGTATGCAATTCCCTTTTTATTAAAAGTATATATCACTTGCGTGTGTTCTAGATAAATATGGTGGAGCAATAAGTAAGATATTCACATTGAGCTGCAGTTGTAGAGTAAAAATATTCAGTACCCTGAAATAGAAATATTACAGTAACCCTCCCTGGTTATGTGGGTTAAGTGCATGACATCCTCTATTCTGTTTTATGATTCTATTTATTGTGTTTTAGTGGATCATAATATTCACAACTATACACACTTGTTATTCATACTCATGCCGCTGCCACCCCCCCCACCCCCCCACCCCTTTCCCTCTCTCTCTGTCGTGCGCTCTCGCACATTCCTCTCCTTGTGCGCCGTATTCATCTTTGATTGCTTATCCCAAGGACCTTCAGCGTTGCCATGACGATCTGAAGCAGGCTCGCTCCGAGCTGGACAGACAAAAGGCAGAGTTGGACGAGAGCGGCGAGGAGCTTCGAACCCTGAGGAAAGCCGGCGAGGAGAGGGAGGCGGAGCTCGTGTCCGAGATTGGCAGGTTGAAGGACCAGTCGCGGATGGACAGGGAGGAGCTGGAAAGGGCGGTGGAGAAGGCAAAGGAGGTGAAGCAACCCCAGAAAGCGTCGGAACGATGAGATACACTTTGTTCATCAAATACAATGAACATAGCAGAATGTGTCCTGGTGGCAAAGGTGCAGCTCCACCATATGAAAGGCACTGCACGTTAGCCTAGCTTAGCACCATGAATGGAAGCGGACAGTGCCGGTTAGCCTAGCACATAACATATTGCCCAATGACAAGTGGGCCTCGCAGAGAGATGGTGAAATAAATAATAGATGGCAGCAGCCTTTACAGAATAGTGTATTCAAATGTGTGAGAAGAGGTTTAACTTATACCCTTCTCTCTCTCTCTCTCTCTCTCTCTCTCTCTCTCTGTCTTGCTCTCATACTCATTTCTTCCACTCCCTTTCTCCTTCTCTCTAGTCATTAGTTGGATCCTCACCGGCGAAGACCCAGACGGACGAGCTCTCAAACCAGGAGCTTCAAGAAGCCAACACCCGCCTTCGAGAAAGACTGACCCGCATGGTATAGCGCAGATAAAACACCTACTCGCATACAGTGAATATCACTCTGGCTGCACACACACAACAATATATAGACCACTAGTGCATGGAAACTGCCCTCCCACACAAAGACGCCTACGCAGTACGCACACTCAAAGACATTCAAAGCCAAGGGAATTAAACTGAATTCTGCTGAAGGTAATGAACTGGACACGAATAAAAACCTCAGTAGGCTCGTAAAAAATACCTCACAGGAGGAGACTTACGTTTACACTTGACTTGCATACTTCATTTTATGCATATAGCCACATTACATATTGCCATTGGACACTTTTATCCAAATGAGCCTTCTAGTTCTAGGAGAGCATATATTTTTACTAGGGGGTGGGATTCAAACCTCTAACCTGTGGTCCTGGTTTGGCGCTTTGAGCAAGACACTGACAGTTGGGGGGTTCAATTCCCAATGGTGCTACCCATACTGAAAAATTATGCAGTCATTGCGTTGTAAAGTGTTTTGAGTATTGCTTGTACTAGTAACATAACATAACATACGCATAATATACGTACTGTAACCATTGGTTGCTTTCTGGTTGCCCAGACGAGGCTCCACTCCAGTGTGCCCCTGAGCTCCGAGACTGAGGAGGCCCTGGAGGATGAGAACCGCACCCTGAAGTCCCAGCTGGAAGAGGCCAAGAGAGGAGTCACCCGACTGGGCAAGGAGAGGGACGAGTTCGCCCGGCGGCTGGAGGAGAGGGACCTGGAGAGGGAGGCGCTGCGGAGGAGCAAGAGTGACCTGGAGGAGCAGAAGAGACTACTGGACCGTTCCCTGGAGAAGATCAACAAGGAGGTGTGTGTGTATGGGGTGGCGGCTGTTGACTGTCTGTCTAGTTCTGTTTTATATAGTAAGTAGGATTCCAGTACAGATGAGCCCTTGTAGAAAGAGGAAAAACGAGTGGCCGGATACTGATGGATGGATGGATGGATGCATTTATAGTCCTCAGTTCATATACCTGTAACATAATAAAACAACACCCAGTCTCGCAGCATGGTGTTACACAAGTTAACTAACATCAGGAACCACAGACTGGCCCTGCACTACGTGTTAATCAGAGCAAAACTCTTAACGCATACAGTGTGGCACTTCAAAGTCCCAGATATCTGACTGACGAGAAGTAAGCGGTGGTTAATGGTAAACGTAGTCTCTCTCTCTCTCATTCTCTCACTCACTCACAGATGGAGCTGATGATGGGCGACTCCCGCCAGTCAGTGGCGGACCTGCAGGTCCAGCTGGATGACTACCGGGAGCGCTCCAGGAAGGACCTGCTGGACGCCCAGCGCAACAGCAAGGACCGCCTGGCCGAGCTGCAGAGGGCCCAGGGCACCCTCAAGACTCAGCAGGAAGAGGTGTGTGTGTGTGTGGGGGGGGGGGCAGGGCACCCTCAAGACTCAGCAGGAAGAGGTGTGTGTGTGGGGGGGGGGGGGGGGGCAGGGTGCTCAGAAACCTCAAAGAGGAGGTTCATAAGGGACGGGGGAGCAAGGACACATGGGGCGGGATCCACTAAGAATGGATTGCGCGGTGGGAATTGCACCCTTAACTGCGCAGGGTTTGCACGCAGATTCTGCTCCGTCTTTGCGAGCTATCCACTAAGGACATTGCGCGGATGAGATACCAGCGCAGACACGGCAATTATGTGTGGCTCACGCAGCAGTCTGCACTCCAGACAGCACTGTTGGCAGATATCAGGAAGTGGAAAAATAAGCCAGAAATGAGGCATAAGTCCAATGCACACGGCAGGCGAGCGACGTCTGTAAGTGTGTGTGTGTGTGTGAGAGACGGAGAGAGAGAGATAAGCGGGTTGTTTCATTCATAACGATGGAAGCGATACAATTCTGTCGGTCGCCTCACTTAAAAAGTCGGTCGCCTGGCAAAAATCGCCCGCCGTGTGCGTTGGACTAGTATAGACACAAACTATTTTCACCATTAGTATTCCGTTCATTTCGTATTGTATTTCGTTTACTTCGTAATGTATAGAGCTTGCTTAATTTGTATTTTCATGACACACTGCGTCCTGTGTTTTTGTCACTATCTTTCGTCATTGCATATGTTTTGTAATGTCCTATTCCAATTACATTTGTCACATATAATTGTACTATATTCTATTGTGCTATATAGTATATTTAGTTTATATCTCATTTAATTGTATTCAATCTCTTTATTAAGTTGTAAAGCCCTGGCCTATATTTGATTTCATAATTATATTCTATTCTATTGTGCTTAACTTAGTTCATATTTCATTGTATATTACACCACCTCTTTATTGTGATTATAACCTAACCCTGCAGCACCCAAAGGAGTGAAGGAGAGGAGTTATTTTTCATTTAATAATAATAACAACTTCATAATAATAATAATCATGGGCGGCTAAGTGGCGCAGTGGGCAAGGCGCTCACCACTAACGCAGGATATGCTGGTATCGAGTCCAGCTCTCGGCGTTGCTACCGGCTTGGCTGGTCGTTCATACTAATACAATTGGCAGTGTTAGAGGGTGGGAAAGCCGGTGGGTGGGGATTGGACGTTGTGGACAGCGACTCCTACAGGTCGGCTGGTGCGCCTGTACAGCAGAATCGGGAAGTATCGGGGGCAGCGTGAGCCTCCCACGCGTTACTCCTCGCCACTGAGATCACGCTGTGCAGGTGAAAAGATGGGACAGCTGCCTCCTCGTGTACCGGAGGGGACACGTGATGCAAGGCTTGGTCCTCACTGCAGCCGACCAGTGGGAGGCATAGTCTAGCAGCGTTCGAGACGGGGGAGGGGAGTTTTTTTTTTTTTTTTTATACACTTTTTCTCCCATTTTTCTATTTTTCTCTCATCCCAATTTCGTATCGTCCAATTCAACTCTCCCCCATCTCGAACGCTGTTTCTTGCCTCCCACAAGCCGGCTGTAATGTGGACGTGTAAGCCATACATAGCACGTGTCCCCTCCGGTACTCGAGGTAGCAGCCGTCGCATCTTTTCACCTGCACAGCGCGATCTTTCAGCGTCAGGGGTCTGCGCTTTTTGGAGGGACACGTCGCTTCCTGATTCTACTGCGCAGGCGCACCAACCGACCTGTAGGAGTCGCTGTCCACAACGTCCGATCCCCACCCATCAGTTTCCCACCCCCTAATACTGCCAAATGTATTAGTATGAACGACCAGCCAAACTGAAAGCAATGTGGAGAGCTGGGCTCGAACCCAGCGTCTCCAGCATTGGAGGTGAGCGCCTTGCCCACTGCACCACCTAGCCGCCCGGGGAGGGGAGAATTGAAGGGAGAATTGGCGAGGCGAAATTGGGATGGGAGAAAAATAGAAAATAAGGAGAAAAAGTGGATACAAATAAATAAATAATAATAATCATGAAGTTGCATTACTGCTGATCAGCACGCCTATCAGAAATAAATGTTTACTGTATGATAATCTCAGAACCAAGCATTTGAAATGACCTGGTTTAGTGCTTAGCCTTATTTATATTAGTGTTCACTGCCAGACTTGGAGCAAATCACATTATTTTGCGAAGGCTATCTTCGCCTGGGGCTGCATATTTCTCGACCTAATTATATACTGTTTATAAGATCTAATTTCTGCTGTTCCAACGAAACCTCAATCAACAAAATCCGTCCATAGATTCTGGCTGTACCGGACGAAATGTAAGGGAGTGTCCTTATACAACTGTACTATACTGTAATTCCCGCAACATCACACCCCTCTTGACAATTAAGGCACTGTGCCAGTGAAGATATTTTATAATTGATGAATATTTTGAGTGAGCAACTTGTATTTAATGTTTAGTTATAATAGAACCTCAGCATTATCCTCCAGAATAAATGTTTCATTGGCCTGCTTCCAGCGTCTATACTCCTAAACGTTTATTCTGGTGCAGTGGTACAATTGGAACATCAGTGCAGTCAATAATAATAATAATAATAATAATAATAATAATAATAATAATAATAATAAACTGTATTTATATAGCACCTTTCATACACTGATTGCAGTTCAAAGTGCTTTATATATAATGAATACATAATAAAACATGCAGCAAGAACAATGCATAACACAAATAAAAATTGCAGCATGATGCAAAATCAAAATCTCGTTTAAAAATCAATCAATCAATAACGCCGACAACATTGGGAAAGCCAACGTTAAATAACAATTTTTAAATAATAATAAATACGATTGCATGGGATCTCTGGGTGGCTGCATGGCTCAATGTCATCCTTTATTTCATCCAGTAGATCAAGGATTGATTGAGCTGGCAACCTGTGTCTCCGGATGATTTTGGTCTCAATTAAATAAAAAAGGTGATATTCTCCTTCGAAATATTCTTTCACAGGCACGCCTGACATTACGATGCCTGCGTCTGGCAACAATTACTGCTGCCATGATCATCTGTGACGCTGGCAGTGACGCTGGCATGATGCCTCTTTATAGCGCTTAGGGATCTGCGCTTATTTACCACCATGTCTGTGAAGATGGTATGTGCGTAGGTGTAGCATTAATTGCTCTGTGCAATTGGTGTGAGCCGTTGTGGATACCGAGCAGATATTAACGAGGCTCATTTGCATATAAAGGGGACATGTTACGCCCATATTACCTGGATGCAATGCTGACGGAATGCATGCGCCACCTCATTTCACCCGTTGCGTGTCCTCTGTGGATACCAAACAGAGTTTCAGAGCGATATGCACCGGCTTTCTGTCGGAAAAAGCCGTGCAAACCCTTTGTGGATCCTGCCCACGGTGTCATAGGTGCGAAGCCACAACAAGTCTTAGACAAAGCGCATTGCCTGTGAGCTGCCACACTGTGTGAGTGAGTGACATTGCCAATCATACAGATGTTTTGCATATTAAAAACAGGAAATGAAAGAAGAATGAAGGCAAGAACAGAAAGTGGGGATGACGGAAGCAACTAACTAGGAAGATATTGATCTGTATTAGTATGGATGGGGAGTTTATCAAGCCCACTCCCACAATGTTCCCAGGGTTCATTCTCTTAGCTTCTGTGCTTCTCAGACTTGGAATAAATTGCAGCTTAATTTTCTTTTGGACCGTTTGTTTTGTTTATTTGTTTGAATTCTCTGCACCATCAAAAACGAGTCCTCATCCGAGTCATAAATAAAGAATAAATTAACTCAATTAAATATAGGAGTTAAAATGCCAGGCCTTCATTCCAAAGTAAGATGCCCACCATTTTGAAAACACAGACACATTCTCTTAGCTACAGTATCAGGAAGGTAGAATATAATTTAGTTATATTATTCATATTGTGGTTATATTATCATTACTGTATTATCAATGTATGGTAGCAAAAAAGGCTTTTTGTAAAAAAGAGAGAAATTATTTAAAGGTTATAGCATTTTCAATTTAAATACTTCAGTATTTCAGTCACTACCAGTCCATGATCTGTAACGAGTTATACAGTAAGTACTCAAATGAGAGCACTTGTAATTAACAAAGCGTCAACCTGCTCCCTGCTCTCAGGTGTCTCGTCTGAAGAAGGACCTGCTGACGAGTGGCGAGGAGAGAGACGGCGCCCAGCTGGAGAGAGACCTCCTCAGCAGTCGCCTCAAACACCTGGAGAGCGAGCTGGACACCGAGAGGAGCTCCCACACCGACCGCAGCAGGGAGGTCAGGGGCCTGGAGGTGAGGGCGTCACCGCAAGGAAACATGGGGTCAAAGGGCACAAGGGGCGGAGCAAATTAGGGATGTGTGGTGACGTGTCGGCAAGTACGGTTCAAAGGTCAAGTTTTCTTGAAGTGGACGTGGGGGGGGGGGGGTCTACTGGTGCCGTCAATACAGTAGATTGTAGAATGTATGCTCCTGATACTGCAAGGTGTATTGGATATAGTTGGTCACCAAATAGCAAGTTGAGGAAGATATTATAATCATATACTATAATGTGTGTGTGTGTGCATGTCTTTCAGGATAAGATGAAGACGATGGAAATCGAGCTGGATGAGGAGAAGAGCAGTGTGGAGCTTCTGAACGAACGAATCTCTCGCAGCAGGGAGCAGGTATTGGAAACGCACGTGCACACATTTGAATACGTACGCACGTGCAGGCAAACAAACGGGAGATATTTCCATGTGAAACCAGGTGTCAGAACAGCCCCGTGGCGGCTTTACCCCTGACTCTTCTCTCTCTCTCTCTCTCTCTCTCTCTCTCTCTCTCTCTCTCTCTCTCTTCCTCCGTCAGATTGACCAGCTGCGGTCTGAACTGATGCAGGAGCGCTCGGCAAGACACGACTTAGAGATGGATAAGAGTTTACTGGAGAGACAGGTAGCCTGCTCGCCCCCATTACACTGACCTACATTTACATTTACATTTAGTCATTTAGCTGACGCTTTTATCCAAAGCGACTTACAAGTTCTGTACGACAAGCCATCAGGAAGAGCACAACTCTATCAGCTGAGTAACAATGTTCATCAAAGTGTTGAGTGCTACAGTGTAGGTTAGTTTATTAGGACAAGTGCATGACAGTATGGTTAGTTAGGGTTAGATTTTTTTTTTTTCTTTTTAATTCAGATAATGGTTGAAGAAGTGCGTCTTTAGTCGACGGCGAAAGATTGGACGTGTTTCGGCTGTCCTAACTGGGGTGGGTAGTTCATTCCACCATTGTGGGGCAAGGACTGAGAATAGGCGACTTCTCTTTGATGACCCTCCCGGAGCTTGGATAGGAGTAGGTCTGAGGCGGCCAGAAGATGCAGAGCGTAGGGGTCTTGAGGGTGTGTAGTTAGAGACCATTGACCGGAGGTAGGCGGGAGCAGTTCCCTTTGCCGCACGGTATGCTAGGTCGAGGGCCTTGAAGCGGATTCGTGCAGCAATGGGGAGCCAGTGCAGGTCCCTAAGAAGTGGGGTGACATGGGCCGACTTCGGTAGGTTTGAGATCAGGCGGGCCGCTGCGTTCTGAATTAGTTGAAGAGGCTTAGTGGCAGTGGCCGGGAGGCCAGCGAGCAGTGCGTTGCAGTAGTCGAGGCGGGAGATGACTGTTGATTGGACGAGGAGTTGGGTGGCTTCTTTTGTCAGGAAGGGGCGTATCCTTCTGACGTTGCTCAGGAGGAATCGGCAGGTTCTGGTTGTTGCTGCGATGTGAGCAGAGAAGTTCAACTGGTCGTCGAGGACAACACCAAGGTTCTTGGCGGTCGGGGACGCGGTCACAGCTGCATTCTCGACTGTGATGGAAAGGTCGGTCAGGGGGGAGGATTTGGCCGGCAGGTGGAGCAATTCTGTTTTGCTTAGGTTCAGTTTGAGGTGGTTGGTCGTCATCCAGGCGGAGATGTCGGACAGACAGGCCGAGATCCGCTCAGAGACGTGGATATCTGAGGGAGGGAAGGAGAGGAAGAGTTGAGTATCGTCGGCATAACAGTGGTAGGAGAAGCCATGAGACGTGATAATGTTACCCAGTGATTTAGTGTAGAGGGAGAAGAGAAGGGGTCCTAAAACCGAGCCCTGGGGGACACCCGTCCGCAGGGGGCGGGTGGCCGACAGGGTCCCTCTCCATGACACTTGGTAGGAGCGGTCATTGAGGTATGATGACAACCATGTCAGCGCAGAGCCAGCCACTCCCATTCCTGCGAGGGCCGCGAGGAGGATCTGGTGGTTGACTGTGTCGAAGGCTGCAGATAGATCTAGGAGAATCAGGACAGAGGAGAGGCCTTTCGCTTTTGCTAAGTGAAGTGCCTCTGTGACCGCAATGAGGGCTGTCTCTGTGGAGTGACCAGTCCTGAAGCCTGACTGATTAGGGTCTAGGAGGTCATTCTGTAAGAGATAAGCAGTAAGTTGGTTGGATACAGCACGTTCAAGTGTTTTAGAAAGGAAGGAGAGAAGAGAGACAGGACGGTAGTTGCCTATGACGGTAGGGTTCAGGGATGGTTTTTTTATGAGGGGCGTGACTCTGGCTTGTTTTAGGGAGGTGGGGACCACCCCCGAGTTGACCTAGCCCCCACCACACTGACCTAGCCCCCACCACACTGACCTAGCCCCCACCACACTGACCTAGCCCCCATTACACTGACCTAGCCCCCACCACACTGACCTAGCCCCCACCACACTGACCTAGCCCCCATTACACTGACCTAGCCCCCACCACACTGACCTAGCCCCCACCACACTGATCTAGCCCCCACCACACTGACCTAGCCCCCACCACACTGATCTAGCCCCCACCACACTGATCTAGCCCCCACCACACTGACCTAGCCCCCACCACACTGATCTAGCCCCCACCACACTGATCTAGCCCCCACCACACTGATCTAGCCCCCACCACACTGACCTAGCCCCCACCACACTGACCTAGCCCCCACTATACTGACCTAGCCCCCACCACACTGACCTAGCCCCCACTATACTGACCTAGCCCCCACTATACTAACCTAGCCCCCACTATACTGACCTAGCCCCCACTATACTGACCTAGCCCCCACTATACTGACCTAGCCCCCACCACACTGACCTAGCCCCCACTATACTGACCTAGCCCCCACTATACAGACCTAGCCCCCACTATACTGATCTAGCCCCCACTATACTGACCTAGCCCCCACCACACTGATATCTAGCCCCCACTATACTGACCTAGCCCCCACCACACTGATATCTAGCCCCCACTATACTGACCTAGCCCCCACTATACTGACCTAGCCCCCACTATACTGACCTAGCCCCCACCACACTGATCTAGCCCCCACCACACTGACCTAGCCCCCACTATACTGACCTAGCCCCCACTATACTGACCTAGCCCCCACCACACTGATCTAGCCCCCACCACACTGATCTAGCCCCCACCACACTGACCTAGCCCCCACCACACTGACCTAGCCCCCACCACACTGACCTAGCCCCCACTATACTGACCTAGCCCCCACTATACAGACCTAGCCCCCACTATACTGACCTAGCCCCCACTATACTGATCTAGCCCCCACTATACTGACCTAGCCCCCACCACACTGACCTAGCCCCCACCACACTGACCTAGCCCCCACTATACTGACCTAGCCCCCACCACACTGACCTAGCCCCCACCACACTGACCTAGCCCCCACCACACTGATCTAGCCCCCACTATACTGACCTAGCCCCCACCACACTGACCTAGCCCCCACCACACTGACCTAGCCCCCACCACACTGACCTAGCCCCCACCACACTGACCTAGCCCCCACTATACTGACCTAGCCCCCACTATACTGACCTAGCCCCCACCACACTGACCTAGCCCCCACTATACTGACCTAGCCCCCACCACACTGACCTAGCCCCCACCACACTGACCTAGCCCCCACCACACTGACCTAGCCCCCACTATACTGACCTAGCCCCCACTATACTGACCTAGCCCCCACCACACTGACCTAGCCCCCACCACACTGACCTAGCCCCCACTATACTGACCTAGCCCCCACCACACTGACCTAGCCCCCACCACACTGACCTAGCCCCCACTATACTGACCTAGCCCCCACCACACTGACCTAGCCCCCACTATACTGACCTAGCCCCCACTATACTGACCTAGCCCCCACCACACTGACCTAGCCCCCACTATACTGACCTAGCCCCCACCACACTGATCTAGCCCCCACTATACTGATCTAGCCCCCACCACACTGACCTAGCCCCCACTATACTGACCTAGCCCCCACCACACTGATCTAGCCCCCACTATACAGACCTAGCCCCCACCACACTGACCTAGCCCCCACTATACAGACCTAGCCCCCACTATACTGACCTAGCCCCCACCACACTGACCTAGCCCCCACTATACTGATCTAGCCCCCACCACACTGATCTAGCCCCCACTATACTGATCTAGCCCCCACCACACTGACCTAGCCCCCACCACACTGATCTAGCCCCCACCACACTGATCTAGCCCCCACCACACTGATCTAGCCCCCACTATACTGATCTAGCCCCCACCACACTGACCTAGCCCCCACCACACTGACCTAGCCCCCACCACACTGATATAGCCCCCACCACACTGACCTAGCCCCACCACACTGACCTAGCCCCCACCACACTGATATAGCCCCCACCACACTGATATAGCCCCCACCACACTGATATAGCCCCACCACACTTAACTAGCCCCCACCACACTGCCCTAGCCCCCACCACACTGACCTAGCCCCCACCACACTGATATAGCCCCCACCACACTGACCTAGCCCCCACCACACTGACCTAGCCCCCACCACACTGATATAGCCCCCACCACACTGACCTAGCCCCACCACACTGACCTAGCCCCCACCACACTGACCTAGCCCCCACCACACTGATATAGCCCCCACCACACTGATATAGCCCCCACTATACTGACCTAGCCCCCACCACACTGATATCTAGCCCCCACTATACTGACCTAGCCCCCACTATACTGACCTAGCCCCCACCACACTGATCTAGCCCCCACCACACTGACCTAGCCCCCACTATACTGACCTAGCCCCCACTATACTGACCTAGCCCCCACCACACTGATCTAGCCCCCACCACACTGATCTAGCCCCCACCACACTGATCTAGCCCCCACCACACTGACCTAGCCCCCACCACACTGACCTAGCCCCCACCACACTGACCTAGCCCCCACTATACTGACCTAGCCCCCACTATACAGACCTAGCCCCCACTATACTGACCTAGCCCCCACTATACTGATCTAGCCCCCACTATACTGACCTAGCCCCCACCACACTGACCTAGCCCCCACCACACTGACCTAGCCCCCACTATACTGACCTAGCCCCCACCACACTGACCTAGCCCCCACCACACTGACCTAGCCCCCACCACACTGACCTAGCCCCCACTATACTGATCTAGCCCCCACTATACTGACCTAGCCCCCACCACACTGACCTAGCCCCCACCACACTGACCTAGCCCCCACCACACTGACCTAGCCCCCACTATACTGACCTAGCCCCCACTATACTGACCTAGCCCCCACCACACTGACCTAGCCCCCACCACACTGACCTAGCCCCCACTATACTGACCTAGCCCCCACCACACTGACCTAGCCCCCACCACACTGACCTAGCCCCCACTATACTGACCTAGCCCCCACCACACTGACCTAGCCCCCACTATACTGACCTAGCCCCCACTATACTGACCTAGCCCCCACCACACTGACCTAGCCCCCACTATACTGACCTAGCCCCCACCACACTGATCTAGCCCCCACTATACTGATCTAGCCCCCACCACACTGACCTAGCCCCCACTATACTGACCTAGCCCCCACCACACTGATCTAGCCCCCACTATACAGACCTAGCCCCCACCACACTGACCTAGCCCCCACTATACAGACCTAGCCCCCACTATACTGACCTAGCCCCCACCACACTGACCTAGCCCCCACTATACTGATCTAGCCCCCACCACACTGATCTAGCCCCCACTATACTGATCTAGCCCCCACCACACTGACCTAGCCCCCACCACACTGATCTAGCCCCCACCACACTGATCTAGCCCCCACCACACTGATCTAGCCCCCACTATACTGATCTAGCCCCCACCACACTGACCTAGCCCCCACCACACTGACCTAGCCCCCACCACACTGATATAGCCCCCACCACACTGACCTAGCCCCACCACACTGACCTAGCCCCCACCACACTGATATAGCCCCCACCACACTGATATAGCCCCCACCACACTGATATAGCCCCACCACACTTAACTAGCCCCCACCACACTGCCCTAGCCCCCACCACACTGACCTAGCCCCCACCACACTGATATAGCCCCCACCACACTGACCTAGCCCCCACCACACTGACCTAGCCCCCACCACACTGATATAGCCCCCACCACACTGACCTAGCCCCACCACACTGACCTAGCCCCCACCACACTGACCTAGCCCCCACCACACTGATATAGCCCCCACCACACTGATATAGCCCCCACCACACTGACCTAGCCCCCACCACACTGACATAGCCCCCACCACACTGACCTAGCCCCCACCACACTGACCTAGCCCCCACCACACTGACCTAGCCCCCACCACACTGATATAGCCCCCACCACACTGACCTAGCCCCCACCACACTGACCCAAGGGAACTATAAAAGAAGGAAGGGTCATCACGTAACTGTGTAGCGTGTGAACGCACATATGGTGCCAAGTGTGGAAACCTGTTCGCTCAACATTGAGTTGAATGGGATCATCCATATCCTCGTCATTTAAACAGGTTATTACCTCGGATGTCAGAATCATCTGCAATTTGCATTGTTAACTAGCTAACGTTTGATATATATTGGTTGATGTATATTTCCCCAGATAGCTGGTATATTTAGAATTTGAATATAGGCTTCAATGGAACTGGCACCAAAGCCTGGCACCAAGCAGAGCATACAACAGTGGTATTCTGACGTGATGACCCTTCCTTCTTTTATAGTTTCCTTGCACTGACCTAGCACTACAATGACAGTGATGAGTGCAGGAAGATCACCTCTTCATGGTACTGGCCAAGTCGACAAGTCATATTACATTTACAATTAAAGAGGAACTACACCCAATTTAAGAATTCATACATGTTATTCCTCTGGTCTAAGACGGTCCAAAAATATTAGTAAAAACAAACGTCTCTCACCCAAATCCAAGAACTAGACTGCTAAAACTCAAATATGTGATGTCACCAGGTATAAAAATCTGTAGCTGATCCATAGACATGAATTGAGGAAGATTGTAAAGGTTACACTGAGAGTATCCAGGGTGATGTTCTGAGTATACTGGTACAGGTTCAGAACTGAGGACCGTACTATAGAATAAAGCTCATTTTATCAAAAATAAAACAAAGACGGTCTCCCACGATGATGAACTCTAATCACTAAATCCGTGCACAGTTCACACAACGATACATACAGGTGCACGTATTGCTAAGGCACCTTTTTCATTGGTCCTAACCCCTCATTCCCTCTCAGGTGAAGGAATTGAAGTCTCGTGTGGCAGATATGGAGGGACAGAGCAGGCCCTCGGCTGGACTCGCCCTGCTGGAAAACAAAATACAGGAGCTGGAGGAGAGGCTACACAGTGAAGAGAGGTAGGGTCAACTAGGGGTCAACCAGGGTTGTCCCGATCAAGTTGTTTTTTTGCCCCCCGATCCCCCAATCCGAGTAATTTGATATGTAGTATCTGCTGACACAGTCCCAATCTGATATTTTCCTAGATAATATAGCAGCACAGTACACACTTCCAAGTACATTATAGTTAGTAAAAAACAATTAAATGTAGGTAAGATATCCTTGGTAATTGAATAGCTCTGCTTAAAGAACAATAAAATATAGTCTACACATCACAGCTTTCCCTTAATGGTTTTCATTTATCTTTTCAGTACTATTTGATCGGGCTTAATATAGCCGATATACCGATCAATACTGATCAATTAAAATATGCCATGATTGGGGCGGCTACGTGGTGCAGTGGGCAAGGCGCTCACCACAAATACTGGAGACTGGGCTCGAACAGGTACGCCTCCCTGTTCGAGCCCAGCGCTCTACATTGCTTTCAGTTTAGCTGGTCGTCCGCACTAATACACATTGGCAGTATTAGGGGGAGAGAAACTGATGGGTGGGGATCGGGCGTTGTGGACGGCGACTCCTACAGGTCGGTTGGTGCGCCTGCGCAGTAGAATCAGGAAGCAACGGGGGCGGGGCCCCTCCAAAGCCCAGACCCCTGACGCTGAAAGATCGAGCCGCGCAGGTGGAAAGATTCGACTGCTGTTACCTCGAGTATCGGAGGGGACTCGTGCTATGTATGACTTAGTCCACATTGCAGCCGGCTTGTGGGAGGCATGAAACGGCGTTTAAAGACAGGGGAGGGTTGAATTGCATGATACGAAAATTGGGATGGGAGAAAAATAGAAAATGGGAGAAAAAGTGGATAAAAAAAAAATATGCCATGATTTGCTCCAATTCTGATCTGTCCAATCCACATCCCTATGGTCAACTACACACAACTCAACACCCCAGGAGACATTACATGTCCGGCAGTGTGACTACATGAGTAGAGCTCCGGACTCATGATCGGAAGATCACCGGTTCGAGCCCCGGTCAAGGCCGCTGTCGGAAAGTGGTGTTGTTGTCCAGCAGGGAGCACTCTGTCCTCTGGACTTGTCAGTAACAATACCCCTGTTACTGTGATAGGGACACCGTACATCTGCGAGTGCCATCCTTCGGATGAGACGCTAAACCGAGGTCCTGACTGAATTCGGTCGCTAAAGAACCCAGGACGTCTATCGCAAAGAGTAGGGGGTTCCCCCGATGTTCCTGGCCAAATTCCCAATCAGGTCTCTGACATCAAGGCCACCTAATCATCCCTCCCCCTTAATTGGCTGATATGCATAGCCGTTCAGCCATTGTGTAGTGTGATGTGAGCCTGGTGCCAGTGTATGGAAGCCATTGAGCCTGCGTAGCCCAAGGTTGGGTGATACCAGTGATGGTGAAGGAGGCAATTTCCACCCTACATTGTGGGTAGCACTTTGAGTGTCTAGAAAAGCGCTATATAAATGTAATTAATTATTATTATACTCTCACGCTTAGATATGGTGTAATGGTTAAGATCCCTACTTCTGAGCCATATGTACCCATATGTACCCCTTCTGCCCTAGGATCAAATCTAGCCAGAACCTTCTCTAATGTGTCTCCCCTACTCTATCCCCCTCTCAGCCTTCCTACTGTCTCAATAAAGAACCGTAACTCCTGTCTCCCCTACGCTGTCCCTCTCTCAGCCTTCCTACTGTCTCAATAAAGAACCTTATCTCCTGTGTCTCCCCTACTCTGTCTCCCTCTCAGCCTTCCTACTGTCTCAATAAAGAACCGTAACTCCTGTCTCCCCTACGCTATCTCCCTCTCAGCCTTCCTACTGTCTCAATAAAGAACCTTATCTCCTGTGTCTCCCCTACGCTGTCTCCCTCTCAGCCTTCCTACTGTCTCAATAAAGAACCTTATCTCCTGTGTCTCCCCTACACTGTCTCCCTCTCAGCCTTCCTACTGTCTCAATAAAGAACCTTATCTCCTGTGTCTCCCCTACGCTGTCTCCCTCTCAGCCTTCCTACTGTCTCAATAAAGAACCGTAACTCCTGTCTCCCCTACGCTGTCTCCCTCTCAGCCTTTCTACTGTCTCAATAAAGAACCTTATCTACTGTGTCTCCCCTACGCTGTCTCCCTCTCAGCCTTCCTACTGTCTCAATAAAGAACCTTATCTCCTGTGTCTCCCCTACGCTGTCTCCCTCTCAGCCTTCCTACTGTCTCAATAAAGAACCTTATCTACTGTGTCTCCCCTACGCTGTCTCCCTCTCAGCCGGCTCAGGAGACAGGAATTGATATCAGCCAATCGAGGGGAAGGGATGATTAGGTGGCCTTGATGTCAAAGACCTGATTGGGAATCAGTTCAATTTCAGTATTTCAGCCACAACATGTTGTGTGACATGTGAATTACTGCACCCAGAGAGAAGACCAGTATCCTGGCCTCTCAGAGGCGCGTGGAGAGGAAGCTGAAGGATGTGAATGCCACCTTGGACCAGGAGAGAAGCCAGCATGCTGAGCAGAGAGATCAGGTAAACCCACTGGAGATATCAAGGTTGGATTTTAATTTTAATTATTGCAAGCGTTTGTTTTAACACTTGGAGTGCCAGATCGTGGTGTTTGGCGTAGGACAGTGCCACAAAGTTTATACAATCGCAGGAACTTATTTGAAAGCCAATTTCATATACTTTTCTGTGAGTTGTCCTCATGTAGTAAACTCATTGCTTGTGGTACTGAATGCAGATTAAAACAAACCGATATAGATATAATCTGCAAATATTATTTGACCCAGGGCTGGTTGATTCACAAAGTCAGACAATGGTGAAGATGAGAAATGTTAGTAATATACTTATCCATCCATTACAGATAGAATAGAATCACTGTCATCAGACTGATATTTACTGTAAACCCCTCCCTGCTCAAACCCAACCTTACTTGATCACTAGAACTTCCCCTAACATATCATCTCACTGCTGCCGTAATCTAACCCCTATCATCTCACTGCTGCCCTAACCTATCCCCCATCATCTCACTGCTGCCGTAATCTATCCCCCATCATCCCACTGCTGCCCTAACCTATCCCCCATCATCTCACTGCTGCCGTAATCTATCCCCCATCATCTCACTGCTGCCCTAACCTATCCCCCATCATCTCACTGCTGCCTTAAACTATCCCCTATCATCTCACTGTTGCCTTAAACTATCCCCTATCATCTCACTGCTGCCATAATCTATCCCCTATCATCTCACTGCTGCCGTAATCTATCCTATCATATCTAGGGGGGGACGTGCTTTTGCGGTCACAGCCCCTGACCTCTGGAACAGCATCCCCATGTCCATCAAATCTGCCCCCTCCATCGAGTCTTTTAAATCAAAACTCAAAACCCACCTATATCGCCTGGCCGCGTGAATATTAAAGGCAACCAACTTGTGTTCGGCTTTTCTCTGATTGGCCGCGCCCCCACGCGCAGGTAAGCGCAGTCGTCCCACGTCCCAAATGAAATCCAAGGAGCGCGCGCGAGCGGCAGCGCGGGCAACCAACTTGTGGCTGCTGTTCCAACGCACTTGTGTTGGGCTGCGGTAGCAGTGGAGCGCTATGAAATGCGCTGAACTAGAAAGCGTAACGTTATTATGTTTCGCGTTTTTAACAACCAACTACCAGATTCACTTGTGTATAAACAAAGCCCATACAGTTATGAAATGCGCTGAACTAGAAAGCGTAACGTTATTATGTTTCGCGTTCCATTGATTAACGCCATTACCTGCTGTGCTGTAGGAAGCGGAGGTACAGTAAGTTACAGTAGGTGTAGGTTACATGTTTAATCAAAGCCCATACAATTTTTTAGATGAATGATTGTGGATATAATATAGAAAACACATCATTATGATATTGTCAGAGGGAGAGGCATGACTTCGCGACAGCCATATTAGACACTCACTGTACATCAGTGTGGAACTGTAACGTTATATGTTATTTTGCCCGTGGAGGCTGCTGAGCCTGAAGCGCCAGCGGGGCGACGCGGTGGTTTATCCCCGGCTTTCGTGCGCCGCCGCCGGCTTGATACAGCTTCAGCAGCAGCAGCGGCGGTGCTCTGTTGTAGGAAGCCCTTCAATGACAGCGGCGCGCTCTCATATTTTGCGAATGCATAAACTATATCTTAAATTATGGCTATGTGTCTAATATGGCTGTCGCTTATCAATGACTTCGCGACAGCCATATTAGACACTCACTGTACATCAGTGTGGAACTGTAACTGTAACTGAGGGGTACAATTCCCTGACTGTATTGATAAGTATGGTATCATTAAACCACTACCGCTTTATGTACTTTAATTACTGGCCATACAGTACATGATATATAAATATGATGAACACTTCCCACATTGAATCGGTTCCACACAAAGGTATAATCAAGTATTTATTGCAGCAAAAGGTACATAATATACTTCTCTATTATACTTTGGATGCGCTTATAAGGCAAAGGAATGTGCGTAGGCAAATCAATAATGAATGTCCATTCTCTGGTTACGCAGGAGGTAATTATACAACCTGAATCTTAGGGAATTATATCTATGGTACACTAGTAATATATAGCGGGAGATACTGGAAGGGTCCCCCCGGTTGTAAGCCAGCAGGGGTAGAGGATCTGTCGGTAGTAGAGAGTCTGGTCAACGATGACTAAGGAGACTCCAAGTACAGGAGACGGTGCAATAGCCTCTTGATCCACAGACGAATACAGCTGTTCTCCGTAGACTGTAGCTCCACAGTGAAGAAAGCTAGCCGGCCTCAGGCTCTCTGAGGCGCAGACTCGACTGGTCTCCTCACAGGGTAAATCCCACACGTGTAGGCGTCGGCGATTCTCCGCTCCATAAATCACAGGACCAAAACAAATATAATCCAGCCGCAAAGGGCTATGTAGTCGTCGGGTAGATTAATCCAGTGTACATGTCCACACGGTTCTCGTCTAGGTCTCCTCGGGTGAAAGCGCCATGAAAGCAGCCCAGCCTGGATAAGCACTCTAGCTGGTACGAGGAAGCGTTGGTGATGCTGGTCACTGTAGAACTTTAGCCGCACGATACACTATACACAAATAGACTATTACTGACTTAATAGAAATATGTCGCACTCGACGGTATAGCGCCAAACTCTGACAATTCAGTTATTAATTCGCACGCGGTCTCAATGCTCTATTTGGGGCCAAACAGGCCATACTTCACCGCACGGAGTATCGTGGGTGAGGCTTCAACTTATTGGGTAACTCTTTGACTAAGACTAAGTGCTTCTGTATTCACCTGCGCCATATTTATATGCACGGCGAACAAACTAGTGCCAACCTCATTTCTGTCTCGTATCCCTGGGCAAGGCCGGGCTTGTACAGACATGTCTTGACGGTGACTTTGAACCTGACTCCGGAGGCATGGCTCTGGCGCCTGTGGACCGCTGTCCAATAGGAGAATGAAATATTATGGTCTGGGCTAGGCTAAAGGGATATTCCGTGTATATGTACAAGGAATATACAAGGGATATCAAACGATATACAAATACTAGGCAATATATATCAATCAATAAATATATATATTCGGTTTAATCTGATCCTTTGTAACAGTAACGTTATATGTTATTTCGCCCGTGGAGGCTGCTGAGCCTGAAGCGCCAGCGGGGCGACGCGGTGGTTTATCCCCGGCTTTCGTGCGCCGCCGCCGGCTTGATACAGCTTCGGCAGCAGCAGCGGCGGTGCTCTGTTGTAGGAAACCCTTCAATGACAGCGGCGCGCTCTCATATTTTGCGAATGCATAAACTATATCTTAAATTATGGCTATGTGTCTAATATGGCTGTCGCTTATCAATGACTTCGCGACAGCCATATTAGACACATCGCCATAATTTAAGATATAGTTTATGCATTCGCAAATATGAGAGCTCTGTCATTGAAGTGGGTGGTGGCAGCATTACTAACAGTAGCGATTTTTATTGTTTTGTCATGACCAAACATAATCCCAACATAGATAGGAGGTGTACTGTATGTCAAATGTCGGTCATGTGGTGGAAGAGTTTAGTACAGTCACACAACAGAACACCGCTGTAGTACAGTCACACAACAGAACACCGCCGGTTCGACCAGCGCTTCTGCCGCGCCGCAAGGGCGTGTGCTAGTGGATTGATTGATTGGCCGTGTGGCCAATCAGAGAAACGCTGAACGAAAAGCTGAACACAAGTTGGTTGCCTTTAATATTCACGCCGCCTGGCCTTCCCTGACTCACTTTGACTCTTGCCGTACTTGTTGACGTGTTGTTCTGTTTTTCCTTTGTCTATCCGTTGATTTTATTTTATTTTTCTGTTTATTTGATACTTTTATTTGTACTTAGCTTAGCTATGTGAAGCACTTTGGTTGACAAGCGTCATGTTTAAACGTGCTATACAAATACATTTGATTGATTGATTGATTGAGTGATATCAATCAATCATCTCACTGCTGCCCCAACCTTCTGTTAAAGATATTCAGCCCTTGTGATTGCTCCCCCACATATCCCAGTGTACCCCGATAAACCCTTGTCCCTTCTTCCAACCCCCATGCCTCTCTATCTCTCGGTCCTCGATTCGTCTCCCCTCAACTCCGTCTGCTCCTCTGCACCGACCCCCTCTGTTCCCCTCTGACCCCCTGCATGTCCCTCTCTGTCCCCAGCTGTCTCTGCGCGTCAAGGCCCTGAAGAGGCAGGTGGATGAGAGCGAAGGAGAGGTGGAGCGCCTGGAGGGCGTCCGCAGGAAGGTCCTCCGGGACCTGGAGGAGCAGCAGGAGCTACAGGAGGTGCAGCAGGCCAAAGTCTCAGCGCTGGAGGCCGAGCTAAAGTAAGACTTCACGTTATTTACACAACATTGTGTTTAAACTATACAGTATGTTGTCATGAACCAAACTCAAGGTACAGACAAAAACAAGGGAGACCACACAAGTACTTAAGGTTTTTAAAGAAAAGTAATTTAATTATGCTACTAAACTATTTACAAAAAGAATTAAAGAATGAGTGGATCAGTATATTATCAGTAATGTAGTGAGTGCATGGATGAGTCAGTGTGTGGTGCGTGTAAGGGATAAGATGAGAAACGAACCAAACGAACGGAACCAAAATGCCATGACCAGCCACACTGGAGAAGCCAGTCCTTTTGCACCGGTGTGCCTCCTCCTCCTGACACACCTGAGTAGGTGTGTCTGATTGCCAAAGTGCCATGCTGTGAATGACAGACAGGTTAGTACAGGTATATTCCAGGTATATCCCTGAGTTAACCTGTAGGAGAGGGATGGGGTTGTCACAATGTGAAATTACATACCTTATAGACATGGTGTAAGATGGCCTGTTGTGTGCAGATAGGTCCATTTGTAAGACATCATTAGAATAATTCACGTTAGTTAGCTGTGAAAATAGCAAATTTCAGACCTCAGTTTCTCCACAATTCGTTTTTTTGGGGGGGCGTCTTTCTACATCCCGGCATAATCCAGTAAGTGAGTGTTTGTCAAAAGTCTAAAAACCACTGGTTTTTGCTACTGATGGTAGATATGCATCGATATCTTCCCAGACTGTCTCCATTTCCACCATGTCAAACCTCTACTTTCCACCAGGTGGCACCTTACAATCACATACTGTATGTACTGTAGCTCGGAAGAGACATCACTAGAACAGTCATGTCATGCGCATAGAAGTGTGTAGACATCCACGGGGGGTGTAGTGGAGGGAAGACTCACCTGAACTCACTATGCCCACCTTATTTATTCATGAGATACAGACTAGTAGTTTACCCAATATAAAGCCAATATAAATCTTGGAATTCATGATATAGCTTAGAGAGGAGAGATGTTCCTTTATTAATCCCCTTGGGGAAATTCAGCCCGTCATAGCAGCATGGGGGAGGAGAGGGGAGGTACAGGCTGGGTGATATAAATGACAATAAAGATATACGAGAATAAAGGTTGATAAAATATGAATAAAATATATAATTTTTTTCATATACAGAATCTATCCTCAACCCGATTTGCAAGTATATATAATTATAGTATCAGACTGATGCAAGTTAATTGAAAATAGGGTATTTTTGAGGAAATAAAACACAATACTACTATTCTGAAAATGTATACTGGTGATATTTCCATCTTTGCGATCAACCACTGGATCACTATGGGAGAGGCCATATCCTCTGTGCCACCCTCTCACAGTAGATGTACCTCCATGAAGCGGTTATGGTTCTACGTTGTGCGTGACGTGCGTGTTTTGACTCTCAGGCGGAGGGTGCAGCAGTCGCGGCGTTCGGCTCCGGGTTCCTCCGCCAACCTGAGCTCGGAGGACGAGGACGGCTTCTACGACGCCAACAGCATCACCTCTATACTCACAGAGAGCCACCTGCAGACCACCAACTGCTAGAGACTGAGGGAGGGAGGGACAAAATGGAGAGATGCATAAAGAGGAGGAGAAAAGATATGAAGGAAAAGAGAGTATGTGTTTATAGGAGGTATACTGCAGGCATTGCTGATTTTTTTAACGGAAATTGTCAGAGAAAGTACGGTACTCAGGGCTTGAAAAACGAGTTGCATGAAGAACTAACTTGCCAAGCACTACAAAATTGCCTTGTAGTTGTTCCTTTTTTCTTTTTAAGCAGTTATGGAGTAATATAGCTCCAAGTGAGACAGGTTGATACCATACATTTGATTCATATCTTGGCATGGCTGTAATTGCATCACTGTTTACACCATTGTTGTCATCTGCTGTCTGTCAAAAATATCAAACGAGGTCTTTATCTTGGCCAGGTTGAAGTGAGGAGTCATTACATGCACGGTACACTTGGAAAGTACAGGGTATTGCTCCATGTGCTTCAACTTATATTCGCTCAAGAAATGTTTTGTTGTATACTCATTAATACCGTGGGACATTAACCCTTTCAGGTGTGCTATAATGATGTTCTATAACATCATTAGGATGTTCGGTTCTCAAAATTGTAATTCTATACACTGAAAGGGTTTTTAATGCGGCATGGGTTCTGCTGTAACATGTTTCAATATTTTGCCAGTTTTGATTCATTAAAGCACGGTTTCCCACTTGCATACCCATACTAGCTCTTAAACCGAATTCTTAAAGATGCTTGCACGATTTGTCACTGCAAATGTTCCAAGGCATTGCCGTTTTCTGTTAAATGTGCTTGTGTTTAACCTGGGTAGGACAAGTTGCATTATGATACTGTTTTTAGCAGTTCAACCGTTAACTTTGGTGTTGGTTTCCTTTTGTATCTGAATTTTCTTTTTTTGACAGTGACCGCAGTGACTGGGCATTTACAGCTGCGGCTATGTGGCCGTACGTCTGACACTGAAGACAATCAGATATACGTTAGCACCGTGTATCCTCAGAGATTAATACCCCTGTCTATAATATTTCTACCATATGGTCGCGTATATCTTTTTGTATTAGTCCATATGCACGTTTTTCACTAAATGCCTTACAATTTGAATAGTTTGTGTTTTCAGCTGATGATCTAGTCACTTTTGGTGATGTTGTTGTCATACGCTGCTGTAATGACTGTTAATAGTATTTCGTGTTCTTGCCAGTGCTTGAATCCACATTCCTATTTGGAAGAATCGTTAGCTTAGACTGGAAGTGTTGGACATTTCTTCGTCGTTGCGCCTGCTTTTTGTGAATGTTACGTAACGACCTCTACTGATTACCTTTAAACATGTCACTTTTAAAGAAAAAATATTTTTGGGCAACTATGAGCTACTATTTGATGATACTGTGTTGAAGTTGAAAATGTGTTTATGAAGTTTGTTAACATTTGACATGTGGTGCAAAGCATTGTGAGCTTTAGCAGCATTTTCGACACTGATATTTCGAATACATTTTGCACCCTGTGTATGAGGAATAAAGTAATCTTGTCTCGTATTTTCTGAATACATTTGTTTCATATGCATAGGAATTGAATTACACACCTTAACTATTTGCATTGCACCACACAATGGAACATGTGTGTGCATTTTGGATTGGCCCAGAACATTAATGCATAAACAATAAACCATAGAGATATAGAAAATGATTTAGCTATAGATTCATATTGAAAATGGCTTCCCATTATCTATCAATCAATACATTTTTATTTATATAGCACTGTATGGCGACTGTCCAAACATTTACGTAGTCACCGAGAGACTAAACCGGGGAAATAATTATACCTGCCAGACCCGCTGCTTGTCATGAAATGAACAAGAGGGAACTAGAACCCCTTGAACACACAGCACAGGCGGAACCACGTGTGACCTAACACACTGGCCCATACCCACACACTCCTGCTACCCTACCAAAGGACGGGAAGCAGGAAAGGCCACAGACCCCAGAACCGCCTGGGAGACAGAACCCCCGGTCATGTCCATGAGGTAAAACCTTACAAAGGGGCCCGGGGAGGACCATGAAGCTGCAGCACAGATGTTCTCCACCGAGGCCCCACCCAGGAGAGCGGCAGAGGCAGCCACCCCACGAGTGGAGTGCGCCCTGATGCCCCCAGGGGGATCCTGCCCAGCCAATGTGTAGCAGAGGGCAATGCCCTCGCACAACCAATGGGACAGGCGCTGTTTCGACAGTGCCTTACCGGCACGATAACCACCGTAACAGGTCCACGGTCTTGAAAGACAGCCGTTCCAACGGCGCCTGCTCGAGCGGCTCAAACAGGGCCAAGGACAACCGACCGAGGACCAATTGAAGATCCCAAGTCGGAGCCAAGGAGCGTTGCACCGGCTTAACGCGTCGAGCGCCAAGCAGGAAACGCTTCACAAGAGGGTGGCTGAACAAAACAGTCCCCTCAATTCCCTCATGATAGGAGGATATAGCCACCGCATATACCCTCACCGTCGAAGCCGACAGTCTACCAAGAAGAGACTGGAGATAACACAGGACAGCATCCAGGGGGCAGGAGACTGGGTCCCAGCCCCCCGCCTTACACCACTCTTGGAACGCACGCCATCTGCCTGCGTAAACCGCGACAGTGGAGGTTTGAGGCTGTGAATAACACCAGCCTACAAACCACGGCAATGGGGGGGGGGGGGGGTCTGCTGATGGAGACTCAGTGTTCAGGGTAACAGAGCATGAGGTGAGACGGATCTTTAAAAAAGTGAATATCAGGAAGGCAGCAGGACCGGACGGCATCCCCGGCCGCGTCCTAAAAGTCTGTGCCGACCAACTGGCCCCGGTATTCACTGACATCTTCAACCTGTCCTTGGAACAGGCTGTCATGCCCACCTGTCTGAAGAAGTCCACCATCATCCCTGTACCCAAAAAATCTACGCCCGCTTGCCTCAACGACTACCGACCTGTAGCCCTCACCTCCATAGCCATGAAGTGCTTTGACAAGCTAGTGAAGGGCTACATCTGTTCCTCCCTCCCCATCAACCTGGACCCCCTGCAATTTGCATATCGCCCCAACAGGTCCACGGAGGACGCCATAGCCCATGTGCTGCACACAGCAGCATCACACCTGGACAAGAGGCAGGGGAACTATGTGAGAATGCTGTTCATCGACTACAGCTCAGCATTCAATACCACAGTCCCCTCCAAACTCATAGCCAAGCTCAGGGACCTGGGCTTGAACTGACCTCTGCCAGTGGGTCCTGGACTTCCTGACGGGCAGACCCCAGGTGGTAAGAGCAGGCAACTGCACCTCATCCATCACGCTCAACATAGGGGCCCCCCAGGGCTGTGTTCTGAGCCCCCTCCTCTACTCCCTGTACACACATGACTGCGTGGCACAGCGGAACAACAACACAATCATCAAATTTGCTGATGACACAGTAGTGGTGGGCCTGATCTCTGCCAACGACGAGAGGGCCTACCTGGAAGAGGTAGAGAATCTGTCACAGTGGTGTCAGGAGAACTGCCTCTCCCTGAACGTCAGCAAAACAAAAGAGATGATTGTGGACTTCAGGAGGTCGGGGGTCAAGGACTACAGCCCCCTCAGCATCGACGGGGCACCGGTTGAGAGAGTGAACAGTTTCAAGTACCTCGGAGCCCACATATCCGAGGATTTGACATGGACCACACACATTGACAGTGTTGTGAAGAAGGCACAACAACGCCTCTACTTCCTCAGGCGCCTAAGGAAGTTCCAAGTCAGTCAGAAGATCCTTAGGAACTTCTACTCATGTACAATAGAGAGCATCCTGACTGGCAACATCACCTCCTGGTTTGGGAATAGCACTGCACAAGACCGTAGCAGACTACAAAGAGTGACACGTTCAGCCGAACGCACAATTGGAGGGGGGCTTCCCACCCTCCAGAACATTTACAACAAGCGGTGCAGGGGGAAGGCTAAGAGAATTATTAAGGACTCGAGCCACCCGAACAACTGCCTCTTTGAACTGCTGCGGTCAGGCAAGCGATACCGGAGTCTTAAGGCGAGCACAGAAAGACTCAGAAGAAGCTTCTATCCCCAGGCCATCAGGCTGCTAAACGAACAATAAACACTATGCAACAACCATCAAATGCACACAGCACACACACCCACACGCACACACTCACTTAAACCACACAAACACACTTTATATTTATTGATAAAGGATTTGCACTACAACTTGTACACCCACTGTAAATTGTACCTAAATTGCACCTCATCCCATTTCTGCCTTGCACTATATAGTATTGTATTAGTACACTGCACAGTATTGTATATTATATGGTAACTCAGTTACGTCTATTCTGCATCGAACATTGTACATATGTCTATACTGAACACTGTGACCTCATTTTTTTTTACTTCTAATTTACATGCTATACTATGTTATTTTATTTCATACTTATCTTGTCTTGCACAGTCTCTGGAGCGTAACAGTAAGAAGCATTTTGTATAAAAGTATTCTGTACTTCTGTATGACAACTATTAAAGAAACTTGAAACTTGAAACTATGCGCACACCGGATGGTATCAACCACCAAAGGGTCCATTCTCTCCAGACTCACCCTCCCACCAGCCACACCAACAGCCGTTGGCCCAACATCGGAAACTGGAACAGTGACCCGTCGTGCTGTGAGAGGGCCGTCGCCGACCAAGGAATGACCCAAGGAGGAGCGACCAGAAGCTGGATCAAGACCGGGAACCATACTGACTTGCCCCGGTCCGGCGCGACCAGGATCACCGTCCTGCGCTCCCTCCGTATCCGCTCCAACAGCTGACTCAACAGCTGTACAGGAGGAAAGGCGTACAGAAGACCGGGCGGCCATGGAAATGTCGAGAAGGCATCCACCCCCAAGGGGGGATGATCTGCTCGACTGAGCGAGAACCACAAGGGGCACTTGTGAGAGCGTCGGCACGCAAACAGATCTACCGAGGCCTCCCCGAACCGATCCCAGATCTGTCTGACTGTCGGGGCGGAGTTCCCACTTGTCGTAATGAGGACCGCCCCGAGACATCATATCCGCCCCCATATTCTCTGTACCAGGAATGTGGAGCGCCCTCAGACTGCGCAGCCTGCGAGATGCCCATAGCCAAAGTTCGACCGCCGCGCGGAGCAGGCGGATGGAACGAGTCCCACCCTGCCTGTTGATATACGCCGCTGCCGGCATACTGTCCGTCCTGACCAAAACGTGTTCGCCTACCACCAGGTGGTCGAACCGTTTGAGGACCAGGAGGACCGCCTCCAACTCCAACACATTGATATGCGGGGCAGCTGGGCCAGCATGACCCGTCCAGCTGCCCCCCACTGCGTGGGTCCGACACGTCCCTCCCCAACCCGTGAGAGAGGCGTCGGTGAAGACCGTGACGTGTGAGCTCCTGCTGCCTATGGGGACCCCAATGGTGAGGATACCCAGCCTCCTCCAGTGGGCGAGATCTCCCCATATCGACAAAGGAACCGTCAACCGTTTCCTTTTGTCCCTCACCGGATCTATTCTCATAGAGAGAAACCACCTCTGTATCCTCCTCATGAAGAGGAGGCCAAGAGGAACCACCGTGTGAGCAGATGCCATAATGCCTAGCAGACGCATCACTTGCAGCGCCGTGACCATCCCTCCCAGACGGAAACCCCGAGCGCGTGACGGAGAACCACCCGACGCTGCTCCGAGAGGGTTGCAATCATGGGCCTTGACCTCAACGTCAAGCCCAAGTACTCCACCTGTTGACTGGGAAGAGGGGTACTCTTCTTCCAATTCACAGCAAAACCCAGGTTGGTGAGGAATTCCACCACCAGCCTGGTATGAGACCTGGCAACCTCCTCCGAACGACTGAGGAGTAGAATGTCGTCGAGATAGAATAGAACTCGTAACCCCCGACGACGTAAGGGCTCCAGTGCAGTCGCCACACACCTGGTGAATGTGCGGGGAGCCAGAGAATAACCGAACGGCATCCTCTGGTACTCGTACGCTACGCCCTGAAACAGGAACCGTAGGAATTTCCTGTGAGGAGGGTAAATGGGGATGTGAAAATACGCATCCTTCAGGTCTATGGAGGTGAACCAGTCTCCCCTCCTGACAGCAAGCAGAAGGAGTTTGACGGTCAACATTCTGAACGGTCTCGCTACAATCAACCGATTGAACGCGGACAGATCCAGTATAGGTCTGACCCCCCCTGTTTTCTTGGGTACCAGAAAATAACGGGAGTAGACGCCTGACATTGCGTCCTCTCTCGGAACCACGACGACGGCCTGCTTCGCCAACAGAGATTGGATCTCGTCGGCCAGGGCTGTCACTGCTTCTGACCCTGACAATAGGGTCGGCACCAAACCTGAGAACGGAGGGTGGGGTTGTGCGAACTGCAAAACAAGCCCCCCCCCTCAACGTTCTCTCTATCCACCCCTCCAAACGGCATTCTTGTCGCTATATGTGAAAATAATCCCACAGCGCACCCGCCGTCAACTGACGCTGGGCCGCAAGGAACAGTAGATAGTTGGCCCGGTCCCTCCCGCTGTGCGACGCACCCAAGGGGGGACCCCGACAGAAAGGGCCGGTTTGATACGGGAGAAGCTGTCATCAAACTGGTTGACACACACCCCCCCCTGAATACCCCTCTAGCGCATGCTGAGGAGTTGTTCCGCAGCTAGACACGCAAGGCATGAGGACCCCATGGGCTCCTACACGCCGAAGCCCTGCAGTGATATTGCTACCACCCAAATCACGCTCACCTCTCCTTTGCAGACCACTGCCGCTGTGACGGGAGTGGGAGGCACCAGCGCGATACCCCGCCTGGCGAAGGCGAAGCCGGGGTAACCCCTGCTGTGCATTCAACAGAAGAGGCCTCGAGTCCCCCAGCTGACCACTGTAGCTAGTGGCAGCTATAACACCAGGCTCATCCAACACACAACGTGTGGTGCAGGAACCACGTGACGGAACATTCTCACGGACAGACCCAGGCTCAGCCATCAACTGGGTGTCAGCCCCTGTCCCCATGAGAAGTGAAGAATGGGGCCGCATACGCTTCAATGAAGGTTCGCGGCCCGCAGCCAAAGGAGAACGATCAGAGCCCCGCTTCCGTGGGTAACAGAGAGAGGATTGAACGGGGAGCGGGCTGCTCGCGGCAAAGTGACGACGGCTTGTTTTACCAAACTCGAATTCACCCAAAATGGCCGATCCCTCGGCCGCCAAGGCTGTCGGCCTTGTGGTACCCTGTTGACTCTCCACCCAGGGCACCACTGGCGGGGGAAACATGGCCGCCTGTCGAGGATCTCGCCACAGTCGTTGACAAGACTGTGCTCCCACCTCTGGCTGCACAGCGTGAGGCGGTGTAGGACCCAGATCAACAACCGCCTGCGCCTCCACAGAATGCCCAAAAAGACTATCTGTGGAAAAAGGAGTCGTGAGGAGAGAAAGCCTATCCTCTTCCCCAAGAGGAGATTGCTCCAACCAAACATGCCTAACAACAAACGTTGATAGCATCCTAATCCTCCCCGTAGTTATAGCTTGCGACTGAGTCAAGATCTCTATAACACCACAAACATGCAACATGTTTACAATGTCGGCTGGACCCAAAGTCCTACTACCCGACGCCAATATGGATAGGAAACTAGCCAGCTGAGCCATAACACTGGCCGCCGCCAAATACCATCCTGTAGCAGTATACAACTCATCCGTCCATACTGCCACCCTCCGAGCCGATTCGCTATCAAGCATCGGCCGGGCGGGAGGTCGTTCATCCCCGCCGGGGCACAGGAACAAAGCTACCTGGCTGCTTAGCCACGGTACACCCGGCCTGCACCCTGTTGTTAGCCCGTTCACCTGTAAAAAAGGTAAATAGGACTCAGCGAAACCCCCCACATCAACCACCGACTGACCTTCATCAATGAAGCTGGTAAGAGGAGGGAAAAGCGGCAGTGTTCGAATTATGAGGGGACCAATGGGGGCTCAGCCCCCATAGCTATAGTCTGAGCCCCCATAGTCAAGACCCCGGGTCTCTCAAAAAATTATATAATTTTTTATTTTTTTTTATGTACGAATTAGTATTATTTATGCTACCTAAATAAATTGTTAATAGATCATATGTTTCTTTTCAGTTTTTAAAAGAACAGAGTAATTAATGTTGTGGAATAGGCTGCATTTCACCTCCAAGCCGCTATGTGTCGCCCATGAGCGTCGCCCCATAAGTTTAACGCTACTCCAACCTAGTGAAGAAGAAGCAGCTGATGTAAACAGAAGGCTGCCGGTCCGTCTGTGTCCTGCAGGCTGCAACTGAAAACATAAACACTAAACAGTACGCCACATGCCGCCAAAAAAAAGGCTCAACCCGCCGCAAGGCTGTACAAAGCTGGACAGCTTTGGTTTTATAAAAAGGCCAAAGACTGACGCTGTTAGTGCAGCAGCTAGCAGAACTACTGTCACTGAAGTTGACACTGCTAGTGCTAGTATTAGTGTTAGCTCTGCTGCTCCTGTGCGCAGTGCACCTGTTATTGTTACCGCGCCGTTTGCCACTGCCAGACCCGAGTCTCCACCACTAGACCTGGACTGCGCTGCTACTCAACCACCACAATGCTGGGGTCCGAGTCAGTGGAACTTTTGGAAAAATAAATATAGCTGGTTATTTGCCAAGGAGGGATGCATTGGCTGCCTTCCATGTAAAAACGCCAAGATATTGTTAAATAAATCATTTGGAGCCCATTTGGCAGAGCAGTGGATGAATGGGACTGTGACTAGCTCTCAAAGCAAGAAGTTGAGGAAGAAAATATACTTGCACTGCGATAGCGTTGCTCATAAGCAAGCTATAGAAATAGAAAGTCAAAACCAGAAGGAAGTGCTTCCAAGAAAAGTGAGCGAAATCACATCTGCTTTGCTCAAGGAGACAGCCAAGTTCATTCAGGGCAGCATATACTGTCGCTAAAGAAAGGTTGCCTTATACCAAATTGAACCCCCTTATGACACTTAATGAGTTGAACAGTGCGACAGTCGGGCCAGCTCACCGATCTGATCATTCTTGTGCACAGATCATAGAGCACATTGCCACAGAGATGAAAAAAAAAATTGTTTCTCATGTCAAATCGCAGGATTCACGTATCAGTATAACACTGGATGAAAGCACAATTCATGGAAAAGCTTACATGATAATTTATGTCAGATGTGATGTCACTGGGGATGGAGATGTGGACAATGTTTTTCTTGACCTTGTTGAACTTGATCAGGGCACAGATGCAGAGTTGCTTGATTACCTGTGCACATTTGTTTATAACATTATTTATTTTGATTTATACAAGTATGAAGAGTTTATCGCCGGCCACTAGAGGGCAGCTTTTATGTTCATTTTATTATCAGATGATAATGTTACTTACTGTATCCTGATGAATGCTGCTGTTTTTTTCCATTCGATTATTTTGTTAATTTTTGATTTATAAGTGCAGAGACAAATAAATGTTAATTCAAGTTACATACATACATTTTGTCTCATTTTTCAAATTAAATTGTTGTATTTTATCAGATGCAAAATGCAAATAAGTAAATATGGCATTATATATCCGAGATGAGTAAGAAAATGAACAAATATTGATGGTTAAGAATGAGACTGAATAATGACATCACACAATAGTCTAATGATTAGACTGTTGTGTGATGTCATTATTACTTAGTATTAGACAAATTCTAATGAGATATTCCTCTAAATATGACTTCGAAAACAGCCACAATTTCAGGAAAATAATAGTAAAAAAAAATAATTCAGGGGGCCCCCATAGCTCTCAGATGATAATTCGAACCCTGAAAAGCGGTATCCCGCGGCAGGGATTATTAGAACAACGACCCATTTCAGCGTCAACGTTAGCATTAGCAGAAGTAGCAGTAGTAGCATTAACGTTAGCAGCGTGCTCCAGGATTGCCAGGAAACCGTCCACTGGCGCCGAAACATACTCCACAGCATTACCAATACTGACATTGATGCCTAATGACACAGGCCTTACCTTTGTACAAGCCGGCTTGATAGTCAAACCTTGTACGCTGCCCCTCGGGTCTGCCGTCGTCAGCCGAGGAAACATCAGCACCGGCCCAATGTGTCGCTGAAACATGCTCCGAAGATGCCAGGGAAAAGCAAACCTCCGGTAAGCTTTCAACATTACGAACCTTCTCTAATCTTTTCATACTACTAGTTACATACGGTGCACAGCATCCAATATGATCGAACGAAAATAGAGGAAGGGTGTTTGGTGACCAGTACCATGGTCTTATAGGCTACCTCCACCCTCCTCTCAGCCCTTGCAACCTCCTTCGACAAGCTCTGTCCCCTCGTTGAGAAACCTGCCCGCCGTTCCCCACCCAGTCCATGGCTGACAGATCCAGTGAGAGAACAAAGACAGGTCCTGAGAGCAGCTGAAAGGAAGTATAGAAAGTCACGCCTCACTGCTGACATCGACACATATCACAACCTCTTGTTAACATTCTCCAAAACCATTACTAATGCCAAAGCTTCTTTCTTTCACCATAGGATCGAGGCCTCTGCCAAGAATCTTCGCAAACTGCATGCTACCATGTCCTCCCTCCTCACTCCCCCCCCACCCCCCCCTCCCTCATCTTTCTCTGCCGAAGACTTTGCGATCTTCTTTGAGGAAAAAGTGGAGAACATCCGCAGCTCCTTCTCCCAACCCCCACCCATTCCAAATGCTGAATCGAGAACCTCATCCTTCACTCTGTCATCTTTCTCTCCCATTACAGAAGCCGAGACCCTGACACTGGTAACGTCGAACCGTCCGACTACATGCCAGCTGGACCGGCTACCTTCCCCACTCCTCCAGTCCATAGCACCAGACATCCTCCCATTCCTAACTGCAACCATCAACTCCTCACTCAACTCGGGGGTGGTCCCCACCTCCCTAAAACAAGCCAGAGTCACGCCCCTCATAAAAAAACCATCCCTGAACCCTACCGTCATAGGCAACTACCGTCCTGTCTCTCTTCTCTCCTTCCTTTCTAAAACACTTGAACGTGCTGTATCCAACCAACTTACTGCTTATCTCTTACAGAATGACCTCCTAGACCCTAATCAGTCAGGCTTCAGGACTGGTCACTCCACAGAGACAGCCCTCATTGCGGTCACAGAGGCACTTCACTTAGCAAAAGCGAAAGGCCTCTCCTCTGTCCTGATTCTCCTAGATCTATCTGCAGCCTTCGACACAGTCAACCACCAGATCCTCCTCGCGGCCCTCGCAGGAATGGGAGTGGCTGGCTCTGCGCTGACATGGTTGTCATCATACCTCAATGACCGCTCCTACCAAGTGTCATGGAGAGGGACCCTGTCGGCCACCCGCCCCCTGCGGACGGGTGTCCCCCAGGGCTCGGTTTTAGGACCCCTTCTCTTCTCCCTCTACACTAAATCACTGGGTAACATTATCACGTCTCATGGCTTCTCCTACCACTGTTATGCCGACGATACTCAACTCTTCCTCTCCTTCCCTCCCTCAGATATCCACGTCTCTGAGCGGATCTCGGCCTGTCTGTCCGACATCTCCGCCTGGATGACGACCAACCACCTCAAACTGAACCTAAGCAAAACAGAATTGCTCCACCTGCCGGCCAAATCCTCCCCCCTGACCGACCTTTCCATCACAGTCGAGAATGCAGCTGTGACCGCGTCCCCGACCGCCAAGAACCTTGGTGTTGTCCTCGACGACCAGTTGAACTTCTCTGCTCACATCGCAGCGACAACCAGAACCTGCCGATTCCTCCTGAGCAACGTCAGAAGGATACGCCCCTTCCTGACAAAAGAAGCCACCCAACTCCTCGTCCAATCAACAGTCATCCCCCGCCTCGACTACTGCAACGCACTGCTCGCTGGCCTCCCGGCCACTGCCACTAAGCCTCTTCAACTCATTCAGAACGCAGCGGCCCGCCTGATCTCAAACCTACCGAAGTCGGCCCATGTCACCCCACTTCTTAGGGACCTGCACTGGCTCCCCATTGCTGCACGAATCCGCTTCAAGGCCCTTGACCTAGCATACCGTGCGGCAAAGGGAACTGCTCCCGCCTACCTCCGGTCAATGGTCTCTAACTACACACCCTCAAGACCCCTACGCTCTGCATCTTCTGGCCGCCTCAGACCTACTCCTATCCAAGCTCCGGGAGGGTCATCAAAGAGAAGTCGCCTATTCTCAGTCCTTGCCCCACAATGGTGGAATGAACTACCCACCCCAGTTAGGACAGCCGAAACACGTCCAATCTTTCGCCGTCGACTAAAGACTCACTTCTTCAACCATTATCTGAATAAAAAAAAAAAAAAAAAAAATCTAACCCTAACTAACCATACTGTCATGCACTTGTCCTAATAAACTAACCTACACTGTAGCACTCAACACTTTGATGAACATTGTTACTCAGCTGATAGAGTTGTGCTCTTCCTGATGGCTTGTCGTACAGAACTTGTAAGTCGCTTTGGATAAAAGCGTCAGCTAAATGACTAAATGTAAATGTAAATGTACGCCTCCATAGAGGCGGGACCCGGTCAGGTGTGGGTGCATAAGTTGTTTCGTGGTGGTGTACACTAGGTACAAGGAGATAAGGGGTATCTCAATAGGCTTGAGCGGGACGCGATAGCCATACGAAATATAACTGATGGTAAGTCGTTTGTGAAGATGGCGTATAGGAGTGGTCCCTCATCATTTTCATACCTGAAACCCGCCGGTGAACAGCTGACTTTTACTCCTACTATGACACCACGTGACTCCTTTGTGAATGGTGTAACCGTAACAACCTATGTTACCAACAAGCACATTTACAACAGTTGTGACTGTATCAGTACCAAAGTGCTTCACAGATAAAACATAGAGCAAAGAAGAAAATACATACACAAAACATACTAAATATAAAAGTGCAAATACAAATAAGTGCAGGGGTTCAGATAGAAATAAAAACTAAATAAGAATAAAAGAAAGAAAGAAAAGTGCAGTATATGGTGCAGAATATGGTATTGACCATATTCACACGGTGGCCATTTTGCTCTCATCTCATGCTCAGGTTGGGATTCCTTTCCACTCCCCTTATGCAGCACCTCATGCCCTAGGGCCTAGGCCATTCAGCGTGGTATCTCATCATGCCTGCCTCTCCTTGAGAGGAGTGCCAGCTACTGTAGCAAGCCCAAACCCTTAGTACATTACTTGCCCCGACACCCATTAAAATGCATCATCTCTGTTTGGACCTGTGCTGCCTACCTGTGTGGAAACAGTCCTTATAAAACCAGTTGGAATGTACATCGGAGCCAAGGATATATATTAAGTCAAGACATGGAAAGATGGAGTTCTGATCATCCCCTGTTTTGGCTTGTGTCACTTGGGCCTTTGGGGCAGGCACGTGCACACATAGAGCCCAAGGGGTGCTCGAGCACCTGCCCTTTTGAGCCTCATAAAAAAGTGCCCTTAACACATTGACTGCCACGCTTCTATCCATCAATGTATGATCACTGCCACCAGTCTAAGCCTATGGAGATGTTCACCTTCTTTGCAGGGCTATAACTTTTTTTAAATTGTATTGCTAAATTGACATTACTATGGCCCATTCAACATCGATTATCTATCGTTCAGGATGTAGGAACGTTATACTTTTTCATTCATAGATTCTTCCAAAAATAGCTTCTAGAATATAAGTATGTTTTTATCGTTTTCTGCAGTAATTCATAGAACGTGAGTTATAGGCATAAACGCATATATAGATTATCAACTGCCGTTTATTGCCGATACACGCTATATTAAAAAATTCAACAGTACATGATCGTATACGTTATGATTCATCATGCGCGGATGAAAGGGGGGGGGGTCGTTTATAATTCCGTGATCGTCAGTAAATGCTTTATGTAGTATGGGTGATATATTGATCAGAGCGGTTTGCATTGAAAAGAATAAACAATCAAGCTGAAAGTAACGTTACTGTCCTCTTACCGTTCGCCGATGAGACTGGAGGAAAAAGATCCCACTTATTTGACGTCGATCGACTAGATCCATTTCCGGTTTGTATGGCGCAATAAACGACCAAATCATATCGATTAGCGTTATGGCAGCGATCCATTGCACGCCAGTGTGTGTCTATAGTCCCGCAACGATATGTGACTGCCGGACGGATTTCCCAGATGCACCGAGATCACCAGATGCACTTCCGGTTGTAACTCGCCCGATCATCCACCAGGCGGCGGTATTGAGGCGTTGCACTGTTGTGCAGAGTCCCACTGTATCAGCAGAGGCTGGGTGGTCTCCCAAATTCTCACCTTTTCCGTATTTTTCAGATCAGACATTTTGTTCAGAACTCGTCTCAATTATATATGATAAAATATTTTGGATGAACCCAACTTGCTTAGACTCCCTAAAAGCCAAATGGGACGAAGATCTGGGAATTATCATTACAGATGAACAATGGGATCATATATTAGACCTTGTACACACCTCCTCTATATGTGCAAGACACAGTTTGCTGCAGTGTAGGATCCTATAGGGTTCATTACACCAATGCGAGGTTAGCAAAGATATACCCGGATAGAACGGATGCGTGTAATAGATGTAAACAATCTCCAGCCGATTATATGCACATGTTTTGGACGTGCCCCAAACTCACAGAGTTTTGGACTGCAATATTTGATACACTAGGGGTAGGGTCCTGGGTGTGACGTTAGACCCTGATCCACTCACTGCCTTTTTCGGTATCCCGAATACCCCTTCGATCGCATCTAGGGCTGCAAAATGTGTTTGTCAATAACCTCTGTGTGGGGGGGATGGGGTGGGAATGAGGAAGGGGAAATGTGGGGGAAAAAAAGAAAAAATATGGAAAATGTACAATACCTATAACTGTAAATATTCAATATGTTCTTTCCTGCAATAAAGACGATGTGGCCCATACTGCTGGTATTACACTCACTGAGGGACACGAAGAAGTCAAGTCCGATGGGATTTGGGAATCTCAAATACAAATCGGGATTGGAATAAAAAAAGGCATTTATATTAAACAATACAGAATATACAGCACTTCTTGGGGTCTGTAGGGTAAGCACTTATTCCCTCCCCCTTGAACATTTATGGAGATGTATGGGCCTTTTAAGTCAGTGATAAAAGTGTCTTTCAAGGATAAGTGAGCTCCTGCACTGATTATTATAGTTCAATATTCAATATTTGATCACCAAAACCCCCCAAAAAGCATAAAAAGGGGGCCCCCCGCCCAAAAAGGGCCCCTTTTCAGCCTTTGAGCACCTGCCCCTCTAACGTCCTGTGCACGTCCCTGCTTTGGGGTTACGGTTTAAGCTATTGCATGTCCAGTGACTATAAATGGAAAGAAACTATCTAATGAACCTGATTTCTGCCACAACTCCAAAAAGGACTTGACGTTAAGACTGAGAGGTATGTTGATCAGATTATATAAAACCCCCATTTTCTATCCTTGCTGTTTGTTTCAAGTTCAAGTTTCTTTAATAGTTGTCATACAGAAGTACAGAATACTTTTATACAAAATGCTTCTTACTGTTACGCTCCAGAGACTGTGCTAGACAAGATAAGTATGAAATAAAATAGTATAGCATGTAAAATAGAAGTAAAAATAGAGGTCACAGTGTTCAGTATAGACATATGTACAATGTTCGATGCAGAATAGAAGTAACTGAGTTACCATACAATATACTATGCAATGTACTAATATACAATACTATATAGTGCAAAGCAGAAATGGGATGAGGTACAATTTAGGTACAATTTACAGTAAGGTGTACGAGTTGTAGTTTGTCTGTGAGGGCCAGTGGAAGAGAGTATGTGTGCTGTGTGCTATTTTAGCTCTGTCTGAGTTCTGCTCTCCTTAATCCCCCACTGGCTGTAATTACTGGAGACATTATCATGTCTCTATCTCCTCCTCCTTCTCCTCTCTTCTCCTCTCCTTGTTTACGCCCATAGATAATATTTTGTTCTGCTCTTACCTCAACCTCTCTCCTTCCCTTTTCGATCTCAAATCTTTCTGAAATAAAACGATGCATCTTGACATGTTACCCATTTTGTTTTCTATGACATCCACAACTGACACCAAGAAAGTACTGGTATATAGGGGTGGACGATATGTAGAAAATATCATATCGCGGTATTTGTCTCATTTAGATGGTATCTTTTTTTCTGGTACAAATTACTCTGTAACACTGTTTTTGTAACAGAATTATTGTTACGGACGGTGTCCTTATGTATATATATATAGGGAGTTATGTATGTTATCTGTTGTGTATATAGGCATGTTTTGGGTTGTTGTTGTCTTTTGTCTCCCTCTTGTGCCTACATATCTATTTCTCCGGTGTCTCTCAGTTCCAGCTTCCAGCAGCCAGCTGGTCAATCAGCAACTCACCCCAGTGCAACGGCAGCTGAAGCTGATCTGCAATCAACATCCACTGTCCCTTTATATATCCCATTGTGGGCAGTGTTAGTTAGCTCTTTTGGCTCATTGTGGTAGTGGGTGTCTCTCTGTGTCTTTGGTGATAATTATCTTTGTGTCGTTTGGTATAGAGCCGTGGCTCTTTAGATGGATATAGAGCAGTGGCTCTTCAGAGGTAAAAGCTCTGGTTCTTGGGGATATAGAGCAGTGGCTCTTCAGAGGTAAAAGCTCTGGTTCTTGGGGATATAGAGCAGTGGCTCTTCAGAGGTAAAAGCTCTGGTTCTTGAGGTACATTTGGTAGAGCTGGTAAAAGCTCTGGTTCTTGTTAGTATAGGAAATATCTTTAGCGGTTCATGGTACATTTGGTAAAGCTGGTAAAAGCTCTGGTCATTATAGTTTGTGTACATTTCTGTATTAACCCTGTATATTGGTTCCCTTGTTCACCCAGCCTATGGTGACTACTTTTCTTGTGTATTAATCTTTTGTTTCGCACACAGGGACATTGAGGACAGGAAGATACCCTGGGTCTACATTTTGCATCACGTAGGTGACCTGATGTTAAAGACACCAGCTTTAGAGTGAGCACCACCACCTGTACTTTTGGGCGTTCAGCGCCTGTAAAGGGGAGGGTGGGTTTTCATTTCCTTTTGTTTGGTGCCACTAGGAAGTCCTCCTTGCTCTCGGTGTTGCTGTGTTTTGGATTTTGTGAAATAAATACTATTATTTTGCTGCACCCACACCTACCCTGTCTGTGGCCTTGTGTTGCGTCCCCTTACTGGGGTGCGTAACAATTATCATGGTGTGGCTTTCATTCACAATGCTCTATTGCAGACTATGTAATGCATCCTACTGTAGCCATTTACCATTTGTTCTTTCATATTTATATAGATCATTCTTTATTTTATTACTGCAATGTCCAATTTTGATATATGTTGGATTAAAAAACATACTGGTAATTGCATTTTATTGGATCTGACAGTTTACCTCAAAAGACGATATACCTTCCCATGTTCATCTCTACATTTTCAGGACCTCTGTGGAGAAAGGTGCTCTGATATGGATACTATTACCTGGAATAGTCTCCCTGCTCCTTTTAAAAAAACATTGATCTTCAAATAATTGTAAATCTTCTGTACATTTGTTTAGTGTTTTTTCTCATCTTATGTGTTTATACCCAGTGTATTGTATGTTAGAGGACCACATCTTTATATCCTAGTACTGTACGTCAAAGTGATCTAATGTTCCAGACACGCCTTTTTGTACAGAAGGATGAAAATTGAAAGATGAAAGATGAATACCCACCATTGTTATGATTCTTCTACCACTGGGTGTTGTTTGTACCAACATTGTGTTGTGTCTCAACTGCAAATGGCCAAGGAAGGAATGAGGTTGACATGCTCTGAGATTTTCAGTGCTACTGTAGATGCTGTTAGGAGTCCGAAAGGCACGGCTCAAAACGGACTGTATGACTGTTTTTGGATTATACTATGGTGTTATTTAAATACAGAAGTGGTACCATAGCGATCCATGACATTTACCATAGCACCGTGGTAGATTACTTTATACGAATGGCGTGGTACCAACCATGCAGGTAAAGCTGAAATTACCTTCAAGCTATCATGATGCTTTTTCATAAGGGCAGTAACTAACTTAAAGCTAGCTAATTAACTAACTCTATATACAGGTATATGCATACTACTGTAGTAGCTACTTGACTGTGGTGGTCCCACAACCTGTTGTTGTGCACTCAAATAACTTTTGGTGTCACAACAAATGTAAGACGTGTGAGAAAGTCAGTGACATCTGTTGACAGTCCAACTTTGACGATCCTCACCATTAGTGGTTTTCCAAAGAACCGGGTGTGTTATTATGTTTATATGGCAATGATGTAATGTTTTCTAAGAGTAGCTCATGTTCACACACAGTATCCCTAGTTACAACATGAGGAAGTCAAGAGCATCATTTATAGCCAGCATGAAAACTAGGATTAGCTTCTACATAATGCATCAGGATACAGCCGATACAACAGACAAATAAATGGGATTAGTGGTTGACAGTGATGCCTGTTAGCTATAAGTGAAACCTATACTGTAAACCTGAGGCTGTTCATGCCTTTCAACCCCTCATACTGGAGAGTTCATGCTTGAAATAAATCAGTAACAGTCTATATCCGCAGGTGGCTGCGAAGTTGTGACCCACAGGTTGACAGTGGGTTACCGTTGTTCCAACAGACAGGAACAGGATATATGTACAGGACAAATCCAATGGTTTATCTTAGGTTGGGCTTTTTAACAGTGAATTGCCGTTTGAATTGGCTATTCTTTACCACCGAAGTAATTAATGAGGTGACACACACAGTGACACACACACACACACACACACACACACACACACACACACACACACACACACACACACACACACACACAGTAGGTACTGTACTTAAAGGGGCACTTCACCAAAAAAAACATGCTTATTTATTTTGCCCATAATCTCACACACATCTAAAAGCTCTAAACAGATGTGCACACATTAATTTAGTTTGACAGTTATTGAGAGTAACTTAGTTTGAATATGGTCACCAGTGATGTCATTGGGGACATTGAATCTGTGTTGTGTTAATTTATTACAGCTCTATAAAATGATGTAGTTGTAAAAAATAGCAATACCTTGTCTTATGGACTGCTACCGTATAATTTCATTGAGCCAAAAGGACAAGTAACAAAAAGGAAAAAGAAAAGAAAATGTACCTCTAAAAAGTCAAAATAAAGTAGAATATATCTTTAGTATTGTATGTCACAAGAGAAAACCTGGATCCCGAGCGCTTTTTGAAACGAGAAATTATCTGCTTGCCTGTGGTGTTCCTATACCTTCCACCATCTTTATCATATAAAGAAACATCTTCTAAACTCAATCTTAGTTTACTTTGTTTAAATTGTTTTTAAATGTTTTATTAGAAGCTAAATGCAAGCATTTGTAACTATAATAATATATAATAATTAGCTGAAATTAGCTCAATATATTGAATACAATTATGGCTAATAGCCAAGGTACAAATCAAATGACATCAACAACCTCAGAATATTTTATTTAAGTATGGAGGTTGGTTTACATGCCAGATAAAATCAGTCCCAGGGGTTAACCTACTGTAGTTAACCTAGTTAACTCAGGGGTTAACCTAATTTTGGAATTAAATCATGCTCTTCCTCAGATTATAATCTATAGTTCACATAAAGCAGTTCTGTATCGTAACGGCTCTCGCTCTGCGTCACTCACGCACTGTACCTCGCTTGTGCACGCGCACTGAATAAAATTCCACAATGTACCTTTATCCCAATATTCGTCTGGGATACACCCCTCATCAGCTTACCTTCATAAGCAGGTGTGTGGCCACCTACTCGCCTCCTTCTTCGCTTTCACCACAAGGAAGTGCCTTCGGAGATCCCCACTTGACGTGTTGCTAGTTGAAGAAAGTTGAGACGTGTTTACATTGTGCTTATTTTTAATTTTTTTTCTTCTCTCATAACTATTCAAAAAGGAAAATCTAAGTCATAATGTCTACCTCGGAGAGTAGACCCACTCTTCACCAGCGGTTCTCCATTCCCGCCTCTGTCGTGCGCGCTGGTGCGGGGCTGCTGCCACTTTCGTGGTTGCCAGCCCAGCCCCGGAGACAGCCGATGGGTAGTTTGCCTCTCCGAGGAGCCGGTGCATCGGTGCCGCCGCCCCGGCGGTGGCCTGATCCCGACTCTGGTTCCTCTGGTTCCGGGGAATCGTCCATTCGTGAGCGGCCGGTTCCTTTGGTTCCGGAGGATTTGCGACGCAAACTTTTCGCGTCTGCCCGTTCACGTCGCAAGATGGTGTCCTGCAGGCGCGAACGGCCTGGGTTTGGGGAATTGCTGGAGACCAGCGAGGATGCGTCGGTCTCTGCATGCCCGATGGAAACTGAGGATTACATGGAAGAGTCGGACGGATTCTTGTTTGAAGGCCCTGTGGAGACGAGTATCCCTCCTGTCCAGGTAACACTGGAGGGGGGAGAAATGTCTCCTTGGGGCGCCTTGTTCGAGGATGTCGGGGAACCACCTCGGCCTCATCGGCAGGATGCCCTGCTATCAGCCACATCAGACTGTGGCTCCTCAACCGGTCGAAGCCTGCTGCATGTGAGGGATGCGGGTTCGGTGGAGGAAGGTCAGCAGGGGGAACTGCGGGCTTTGTTCCCCGAGCTCATGGCGGTAGCTGCCGCTGCAAACGGCGTGCCGCTGCCGCAGCCATTGCCTGCTCCTGCCCCCGATGATCTCATAGGTCATCTCTGGCAGCGTCGCCCGGTGAGAGGGGTGGACGTTGTCTACCCATTTTTTCCCCTCAATGGGGGCCTATGTTCGTCGGGGCCAGGTGGTGTCTCACATCATGGGACTTACCCCCGCCTACGTACCAGTTACGCGGGTGGCGGGGTTGGTCAAAGGTATGAGAGAGGGCGTGCCACGGCTTGATAGGCCGATGGCCGCTCTCCTCTGTCCGGATGTGGTGTGGGAGCCGTTATGCAAGCCGGTTCTCCAAGGAAAATCGGCTAGGCGATTGGCATATTGGGGTGACCAGTCATTTATCGCTGGTACACAGTCGCTGGCTGCTGCTTCTAACATCGCGCAGCTGGTTAGATTTGTATCGGGGATAATGATGGGCGGCACAGATCTGACCGAGGTGCAACGCGATCATATCACCCAGGCGGCAGGAGCTGTACTGCATCTTACCCAGGTGCAGGCCATAGCCTCTGGGAAAGTGCGCGCCCTGGCTACCCTGAACCAGCGCCACCTTTGGCTGGAGCAGGCTCGAGTGCCAGAGAAGAAGAGAGCCCCTCTTCTGACGGCCAACCTCTCCGATGCTGGACTATTCGGGAAGGCCCTGCAGCTGATGACCTCAACGTGCAGAGAGATGGCAAAGGAGAGATCCGTTCTCCAACCCCATTTTCCGCCTCCCGTCCTTGCCGGTGGAGTCAGAAGGCTTCCACAACGTCGAGCTCCCTCCGCCGTGCCTACCACTGCCTCCGCCGCCACTGCTGGCCCGTCCAAGAAGGCCAGGAGGAGAGACGGTGATTCTGCTGCCGCCGGCCCATCCACGACCGGAGGAGACGGTAGGGAACGACGAGACCAGCAGCCGATTAACTACCGTCCCTCCGGGGCTTCTCGGGATGGCAAAACCCGAGCGGCTCGAGGCAGCAGACGCCGCTGAGTGACTTTTCCCCCCTGTGGTCCCCTCTATACCCTCCCCGGCCCTCATGATAATTTTGTGCCTAAATAAATAAAAAGTCCCCTTAAAGGGGGACTATATTATTTGGCCAAACAAACTGTGTGTTTCTTCAACAATACATTATGATGAGGTTGCGAAATGTGAATCTGCATTGTTACATTGAGGGATGAGGCACGTTCGTGTTATGAGATTAAGCAAGGTCTGCAAGCATACACTCAGTCATAGAAAGGTTCTATCTTAGCCTGACGCTCCACATGCAGGTAGAAGCTGGTTGTATGATCTGTTGCTTAAGCAAAGTAATGTTGATCCACAACACTGTTGTGTTAGTTGCAGTAATACTCATATACACACGTTCCACGGCCTAGCCGTTATACTCTCTGTCAGTGTTTTTTCTATGTACAACATAGAAAGCGGGTGTAGGATTCACACACACACGACTTGGTTTTGTTATAAATCCTGTTCACAGTCTGTGGGTAGCGGGCATTGTATTAGCTTACACTATACATTAGCGTTCTACCAAAGGTCTCAAAATGCTACAGTTGTTATTGTGTGTAGGGAAAAAGGTTTTTTTGTGAGGGGGTGCCGAATAAACCCCTCCTTCCCACTTGATTGGTCAAGGGGATTTTTTCTCATTTCCTGTTGAGCCAGTCAGGGCCGAGCCGTTCCAACGACTTGGCGGGGGAGGGGGGGGGGGGGGGGGGAGGGTTGTCCTGACACGGCTCCTATTACAAACAGGAGTCGTGTGCGGGGTTTCCCCCCATCATAGCATATACGTTGCTATGACGACGGCTTCCGTGAGTTAGATCTTTACGTAAGGTCTGTGGTGTTAAAGTGTCGGGTTAGAGCGTAGGGCTTACGGGTCTGCTACGCTCGATTTTATGTGTAAACTTGAGTCAGTTGGTCACGTTGACATGTCTTTTTCATACTACGACTCGTGTGGGAAGGCTTTCTGGGGAATTTCGGTCTAAACCCTCTAAGTAAGGGGTGACTGGATGTAAAAATGTAAACAGTTTTTACTCCCGGCTGTGCAGCTTGGGTTTTATGTTGTTGATGCTTCTTTCTTTGTTATTAAAAAGACTTGGGGTTAGGAAGCATCACACCCCTCTTGTCGTTCCCCTGGGCGCCTTGGGGATTCAATGAAAGGTCTAAATAGCCTGTTTATTGATGTGGATATGCCCGACGCACACATAGTGCTAGCTCGGGGTGTTCTGTTGAACATCAAGCAACTGACTGGCGCGCCTTGGTTGCTTGGGGTTAAAACAGCGTTTTTATAAAGCAACTGGGATGGGGGGTTTTCCTCTTCCGACGACCTATGTTGGTTGTCGACGGATTCTCGTTCATATCGGGGGATGATGCCGGAATGGATCTGAACATACGTAGAAGGGTCTCATGCCCTGGGGGTGGGCCACCAGGCGCGGTTCGCACCGAACGTCTGGGTGGCGCCTTCTTTTCATGTTTGAGATCAACACGCATATCTGCCCCTTCTCCTGGAGTTGGCATGTCGGCGTGGTTAGGGCACGGGACTGGTTCTGGTCACGCTGGTCCGGATCAGTTAAACCCGTTGTCCGCCGGGGATGCAGATCTGCTGTTCTGGTACCCTGAGGGACTTGGGCTTTTTCCAGGGGGAGAAATGCCAGGTCGGTCCGGGTGTCACAGGGTTAGGCGCTATGGAGACCCTTGTGGGTACATAGTACTCTGCACTGTCGTAATGGCTTACGGCCGTGCCAACCTGTACACGCCCGATCTCGTCAGATCTCGGCCGCTACGCAGGTTGGTCTTGGTTAGTACTTGGTTGGGAGACCTCCTGGGAATACCAAGTATGGGGTGCTTGGGGCTGGTTCTCCATTCTTTTCGCTCTTCTCTTAAGCATGGCGAAGAGGGGCCTGTTGGGATGGTCTTTGACCTCCTCGGGGGACCCTGTGCTCCCCGTATCGCCGGGCCCGGTCCGAAGTAATGTTTCGTCGACCCGTAGGCCTGGGATAACCCTGTTGGAAACTAAAACACTTGTACTGCGGTAGTGCCCGCAGGTACGTTTTGGAGTTTTTTCTTGAGGGGTTATGGGACCAACCACCGCATAGGGTAACGTCTGGGTGGTTGGTTCTCTGGTGTGTTGGTGCAGTGTCAACTCCCGGGTTGCCCGGTTGAGTGTGCCCCTGCACGTTCATGACGTCTGCCGATCGTATCAGCCTTCGCTGCCTCATTGAGGGAGGCTTTGTCATGGTGGTCAACAACGCCAGTATACGCCCCTTCCGCCGGGGCGGCTGTTTCAGCTGACCCCTCTGGCGCCTGTCTCGTCCGCAGTACTCCAGGCTCGGGTTACAGCCTGTTGCCTGGTTTTCCCCGGTGAGAGCCTTTGGTTCTTACGGCCATGCTGGCTGCCTGTCCTGCAGGGTCAGTGTGCCAGGCGGTGTGCTATTGGGGGGACAGGGCCCGCTCTTGTGAGGGGCCTTTGTCCGAATACGCTGGCGATGTGGGGGGCGGGGTCACTTGGTGACCACCTGGTGGGGTCTTGATGCTGGCATCATGGACTTCTCCGGGCCCCCGTTTTCCAGGGGGTCCAGTCCCTTTGGTGGGTCTGGGTCTTCCTTCGCGCTCCGCTGCTACGGCCTTGCCACAGGGTTGGGTTTGCTCTTGACCCCGTGATTTCTGGGGGCAGTAACGAGGTCGTTCCTTCCGTTCGTTCCCGGGTGGCATGCGGGTTGTGCGTGTGGGTAGTCGTGGGGTCAGGCCACGGTCTGCTCACCCTGTGCGTTGAGTTGCTTGAGTGCCTCTTCGCACGGTCGGGTCCGTCGCCCTCCCGTGATCCCCCAATAGGGGGGGTGCCCTCCATTAGGGGGGGCCGGGGGGGCTCGGTCCTCCCTGATCTGATGGTTGTGGGGGGCCTCAGCGGGGTGTATTTGTTGGTCGATGGCTCTCGCTCGGCCTCCCTTGTGCGTGAGTGACGCCGAGCGAGAGCCGTTACGATACAGAACGTTAGGTTATAACTATAACCAAGTTCTGTTAGTAATGGTGACGCTCGGCGTCCGACGCCGCTGCAGCCCTTGATCTCACCTTGTGGTGAAAGCTTGGGAAGGAGGCGAGTAGGTGGCCACACACCTGCTTATGAAGGTAAGCTGATGAGGGGTGTGGTCAGACGAATATTGGGATAAAGGTACATTGTGGAATTTTATTCAGTGCGCGTGCACAAGCGAGGTACAGTGCGTGAGTGACGCCGAGTGTCACCATTACTAACAGAACTTGGTTATAGTTATAACCTAACGTTACACCTCCCTGGATAAACATATTGTGTTTATATTGGAGCACATTTAAGGGAAATTATGTTGTTGTCATATTACTACACGTCACTTGTGCTTTGAGATTTAACTTTAACGTTTACAAATGTGCTCTTTCCAAAGTCGTTATTCTTATGATATGCTTGTTTTATGAAATTTCAACTTTTAAAATGTGTCACACCTGTCAAAATCCTTGATTGTGTCAATCTCTATATATATACAGTCAAATTAGTATCTGGACTTCAGTGCCTGAGGGAAGAAATATTGTCCTATATGATGCCACCAACATGTAACAAGTTCAACCAGACCAGCAGGCTACTTGTCATTTGCAGCAGGGTCTTCCTGCTAAACTGTTGTCAAATGAGCATTTTCTGCTCTGGCTGAGAATTAGATACAGCGTATAGTGTGGATGAAGGCAGAGTTGCTGATGCTGTTTCTAAGCCTATTTCTTATCATGTTTGGGTGGGAAATGGGTGAGAGACTAGTACTTGACCTTACCCCCAGAACCCACCTCACCCCTGCCCACTTTGACTACCTAGGATGGCTTAGAGTAGGCGACAGAGTACAGCAACTTGCAATGGGCCTGGTCTTCAAGATACACTGCACCACTCAGGTACCCATGTACATGTCGAAATACTTCCCAAAGGTCAGTGAATACCACGCCCACAACACCAGAGGGAGTTCCACAAATCATGTGCAACCCAGATTCGACACAAACAAGGGACTAAACACATTTCGCAATTATGCCACAACAATGTGGAACGCCCTATACCCACAGCCGTAAAAAAACGTGAATCCCTACCCACATTCAAAACCGCTCTAAAAGAGCACCTACGGGAGGCTGCAATTCGAAACTGGCCACTGTAAATGTCCAAACCCCCCCCCCCCACCCCACCCCCTCCTAATAGACAGTCTCCTCCCCACCGTATGTATATATTTTCTCCCACCCACCCACCCCCTCCTAATGTACAGTCTCCTCCCCATCATATGTATATTATTTTCTGTTAGGATCTCTGGGTAACAGTACTGTATATTTGCATATCGTATATGTCACAAATGTAACAGTATATATACCTGTATGTCATGTATGTCCCTATGTCATAAATATCATGATGTCATGTATGTTGTGTATGTCATAAATGTCACTATGAATTGAAAATGGGGGACCCTGATGTGTGTATTGAGCCGTACTGTATTGTACCCATTCTGCAATCTGTTAAATAAAGTTTTCATTCATTCATTCATTCATTCATTCATTCATTCATTCATTCATTAATTCAGAGATAAACAGCTATTTGAAGAAAGACAGAGAGGAGGGGTATATACATGATGAATTGAAAATGGGGGTACTGTATTGTACCCATACTGCAATCAGTTAATACAATTGTCAATCAATCAATCAATCAATCAATCAATCAATCAATCAATCAATCAATCAATCAATCAATCAATCAATCAATCAATCAATCAATATGGAACCAGTGTGGAAGAAGATCAGATGAGCAACAAGAAACTGGCCTGGATAAATCCTCACATGAAACGTCTGCCAGATGGGGCCGTCAACTTCTATGAGGTCAGACCTTTAATTTCAGCCAAATTCGTTTTTTTTTTAGTAAATAAATCATGGATCCCAACAGATTCTGTAAGAATCTCAATCTTCCTGTGAAGTTGAGAATTGGGAATTTATCTAATGGGTTTACAGACGCTATTGGGGTATATGGCTGTTGTATTCTTAGATTCATAAGTGCAACTTTAATGGATGTAAATATTATTCTTATTCTTATTCCTATTCCTATTCTTAGTCTTATTATTATAAACCCATCTACTATTCAAAATGTTTACTGGTAACTGGATAGTATTTTACACAGACCAGAGGTGTAAATCAATGTCCCTCGGTTGCATCTGTTCCTTAAGTGCACCATAGTTTATGGTTTTCAAATTCCATGTAAGTTATGAGTCAGGTGCACAGGTAAAAGAGCTAAAGGTCGTGGGCATTTGCTGACTCGAGGGGGTGAGAGAGCAGGACGGGAAGTGAAGTTGGCTGGCTGGCTAGCGCGAGTTAAGTTTCAGTTTGAGGAAACTTGGACATATGTACGTTTAGATGTTGCCAGCCTAGATGTAGATAGATAATAGAAAGCGAGCTGCTCCATCGTTTGGATATCTGCTTTCTTCCTCTTCTCTGCGTCACACTCCAGAAGATAAGTGGTGGTGATAATAACGCAGACCGTGCGCGCATTCGAAAACGAGAACATGGACCAGGACGCCAGGAGCAATGTGAGTGATGCATTTAATTAATTCATTTCGGAGGCTTGCATTTATGGGAGGGACAAAACTATACTGTTGCATCTGGAGTAAGATAAGTTAGGAACTTTATTCATACCCGGAGGGTAATTGTCACAATTGTGTCGTTGCCAGAACAGACACGAATGGCTTTGATTGATTGAGTGATTGATTGATTGAAAACTTTATTAACAGATTGCAGAATGGGTACAGTACGCTACGCGCGTCAGCTCAACAGTCATAGCATACAGAATAAACAGAACAGTTAATCCCCCTAATAAATAATACGTATAGAGATAGACGGCAGTATTTCCATTACACGTATTACAGTACGTATTTAATAACTTTTATGTATTCTGTATTTGTATTTTGCAGTCATCACAAAATCATCATGTCATTTGTAACAGGGTTCTGAGGACACTATTTTTGTATTTAGAAATGTCCAAAATACCTCTTCTCAAAGACAGGTAAGAAAACTAAATAAAAAAACTAAATGTTCAAGCCACTGGGGCAGCTGGATGTTGTCATATTACTGTATAGGCTAATGACAATGAATACTGGTAGAAAACAAACTGATCACACTCTTAGGAGTGTAGCCTATATCACAAGGTTGCTCTCAACTCAGTGGAATATGTAGTTATTCACTGGTCAGGTAAGACCAGTGCAATATTTACAGTATAGTTAAAACCTGGAATCAAAATGAAGTGAAACAGCATATCCCATATAAATGATTGAAAGGGGTAAAGTATGAGACGTTCAATAGTTAACACAACTTTCTGGTTGTATACAAATAAGTATTGTCAGTATTAAAATGTAATAGTACACTCCTCGATCCCCACCAGTAGGCTATTGTATAGTTAATTTTGATACATTTGTAGGAGTATTTGTAATTTGTAACACAATACATTTACATTTTTCATCTCTATTTACAGGTATTAACAGCTATGTGCATGGTGAGCAAATGGTGCCTAATGAATACTGGCTATTTGTGCATTATCTGAATATTACATTATTAATAACTAAAATAACTAAATAACTATGTACAGATACCGAGATGTCACACCATGTTACCTGTTACCTGTTTATTGCACAATGTTGTTTTTTATTGGATTCTATTATATGTTGTACCACTGTATTGCACATCGTTGCGGGCAAGACCACCCGCATTTCATTGTATACTTGTATGCCGTGACAATTAAAACTCTTGACTTGACTTGACTATTATAGGTAGGATTACACGATACAATCTGATTCATCAAGCTGAGTTCAAGGGCCAGTTCAATAATGACGAGGCTATGTAGTATAGCATTGGATGAAACCTTATATGGTCTTCGCTTCTTACATTACATAAGAAAGAATGTTGCTTACCGGCTTGTTTATCACTAACTTGCTGTCAAACAGGGGGATGACTATCTTATGTCAATGTATAACTGGCCACTTTCACTGGAGCTCTCCCTCTCACAGCCTCAGATACAGTTATGTAATCCAACAACTAACGGTAACTAATATCAGATGATGTTGACTTATCATGCATGCTTATTGCTTATAGATCACGATGCATGCCGATCACTACAGAAATGCAGATCCTCTGAGTCTAAGCTAAGGTCTGGCAAACTGGACATTTCAGGAATAGTTTAGTGCCTATTAAAAGGTTGCATTTCTCAAGAGCAGAACCAGTGCCTCTGGAGATCATGAAACTGTCCTCTCTGAATTTACAACATGTTTCATTGCCGAAGACTGAAGAATAATGTGAAACAACCAGTTATGTTAGCTGGTTCAAGGACAATATGTCCTTAATGAAGAAAAAGAAAAGTGTGCATATATCTATACAAATACTGATATAATTTGTTCAGTATTAGCCAAGGTTGTTTTCCTTAATGTGACCCATATCATATATCTGATAAACAACCATGTAGAATTCCACACTAATCATATAGAGTAGTATGCTGGTACAGTTTTTTTTTATAAACAAGGCCTCTCCCAGTGTGTCCAGTCATATTTCCAGGGAGTTATTGCATGAAAGAGGACAGCAACATGTCTGGATTCAGCCCCCGAATCAACTGCTTGTCCCGACTTATTTTGTGGATGGAAAAAAATAAGGTGATTCAGGATCTGATATTGCTGCCCTGATTGATGCTTTCCAGCGATATAATGGGGGGGGGGGGGGGGGTGCCTCCCCAATTTGTGCAAAATGTCATTCAACGTTCGCTGTCTACACTCTATAATCACAAATGACCATTCATTGCCCACTGTCTACACTATAATCACAGTCAGATAGCAGGTGCGCTTCCAAAAAAGAACACTACAACACTGCTGCTGTCTCTGTTTGGACCTTCTGGTTGGTCCATTACTAGACAGAGTCTACTTATACCTAGCAGCTCTGTTGACCAGAATAATAACACCTGCTTTTGGCCACACTGTGGAAGCACCTTGAGACTGAATAGTGAAGTGAAATGGATCAGGCAATACAGCGCCCCCCCCCTTGTCAGCACAAACAAATGCATTCCCTTTGTTGATATCATTTAGAGGGGAAATGAGAAGAGAGAATGTACCCCTCTGCTACCCCTTTATTAAATGTGTACAAACCACCCACTGTTTTACATGTACTTGTGCCTGGTGGTGACTGTACTGTATTGAGGCTGTGAAGTGACATTAAATGGTTAGGTGCTTGTGAGGTAACTCGTTGTCAAAACATAAGGGTTTGAGTCCTTGAATAAAAAAGACAACAGTAATTTAGTGCTGCGTTACAAGACGCCACGATGATCAGCATCATGGCATGAATGAACAAATAAATTGTTCATAGAGAGTTCCTGGCGAGGCCTCGAGGAACCCTCGCCAGGCCCAAGCTTACACAGACCTGTTGTGTGTGTTTTCCTGGCACCCTCTACTAGCTTTGGTGGCAGGTGGCTATGCCTGTCAAGTGGCATATAATAACGATTTAGATAAAACTCTGCTTTAAAAACAGGCATCTGGCAACCAGTAAAAAAAGAAATGTGAGTATACACAAAACGTTTACTTCTGTGTGTTCAAACCTCTGTTACTCTATTTCATTAGCACTCAAAGTGATGTTTATTGTGTAAGACACTTCAGAATGTTACCTTTCAAAAGAGACCAGACTCATGCATGAGCTATGAGTATAAAGTATAATAAATAGCAAATTACTTGGCGGCTGGGTGGCGCAGCGGAGATTGCGCTCGTCACCAATGCAAGAGACTCCGGTCTCGAATCCGGGTGTCAGCATTGCCTCCGGCTTGGGCCGGTGTTCTGCCGAATTCTACTACCTCCTCGAAAACTGCTGCCGTAGCACGAATCGCCTATATCTTTTGACAGCTGGGTGACGTCACCCTATAGTTCACTCCGAACTCCAACAGGTGTACCGACATGTTATCAATCATCTACAAATACATTCAGCTGCAAAGCCAATTACATGCAAATATTTACATGCTTATACAGTTCAAAAGGTACAATGAAAAACATATGTTTACAAGACTCAACAAGACGTTAGTCAGCAAGGTGGCAGAATATTGTGAGTGAACGATTGTGGGTCATGCGCATGCGTGCGCAAGCGCAGGAGCGCTGGCAGCAGAATTCGAGGAAGAGTAGAATTTTGCAGAACACCGGCCGTCATACTAACTCATTGGCAGAGTTAGTGGGTGGAAGTCGATGGGTGGTAATCTGGACGTTGTGGACAGCGACTCCTACAGGTCGGTTGGGAGACGCCTGCACAGCAGAGACAGGAAATGGCGGGGGTAGTGTGAGCCTCCCACACGTTACACCTCGCCAATGAGAGTCCGCGCTGGCAGGTGAAAAGATGTGACAGGCTGCCTCCTCGTGTACCGGAGGGGACATGTGATGCAAGGCTTCTATCCTCCCTACAACCAATCAGTGGGACGCATATGCGAGCAACGTTCAAGACAGGGGAGGGGAGAATTGGAAACACGAAATTGGGATGGAAGAAAAATAGAAAATAAGGAGAAAAAGTGCATCAAAAAATAAATAAATAGCTAATTACTTTGGGTATGCAATCGTCAAAAATAAATAAATAAATAGCCCCATTTTTGCCCAATGCTTAACACTTTGACTGCCACGCTATTCGGTTATCATTACCCTTAGAATGCCAGCCTTCTAGTCGTTTCCGTGGTCGTTGCACTATGTTTGCGAAGCTGTGTGTGTGTTCTGTATTATAGCTGTAGACACACGGTGTGGCTCATTTTGACAGACATTACTTGTAGTCCAGCATGGGAATAATAGTTTGTTTCCACATGCTGTAGTTTGTAGTTTATTACACGCTAAACATCGCGCATTTCCAAGATAATACAGTCTTTTTTCATAGATCGCGAGATAAAATGCGTTATGTGCAATAAGCCCAAACCGTTCTGGCTGATCCCCTGAAACCCTGAATACTCCCAAATCAAAGGTATATGACATGTATATATGTATCATCACAAAATCATCAAGGGGGGGTCGTTTTAACTCAAAACTATGATCATGTTTTTCATCCGGTGAAACACAGAACTGTGATCGTTAGAAAAACACGTTTCAGATTCAGTAAAAATAGACATAGAATGTACCTTACCTTAGCCCGAAAATATTCCAAGAAGAATTATTCCAAGTGATCACATCGCCATCGCGATTACCAGTGTATATGTCTATAGTTTCGATGGTCAAATACGCTTAGGTGACGGAATTTTCTAGGCGATCAATGTGAATCTATGTCCCAGCAGGACGAGTGGCCACTGGCCAAGCAGAAATGAAAGTTAGAGTGTGATTCAACCCAAGCCATCGCAGTTCAGACACGGACGATACCGCCACCTGGTGATAGTCGATCGGCATTGCAGTTATAATGTGTGGGGATGGTCGAAAATGATGCAGATCGCTCTGGGCAAGTCTGTAGAGCGGGGATCAAAGTAAAAAGATCAAACGATGCAACTCAACCGTTGTCCGCCAAACACGTCTTTTTACGTTTTTGGCACAGAAAGTGTTAAGTGGTTAAATGCTACTCTGAGGTCAGTTCTTGTTGTTGTTTGTGATCTCAGACACCCTCTCGAGGAAGGTTTACATGTCATACCCTCTGGGTAGGATGGCTCATGGTATTATAACACATAGCATAGGTAAAGCCTATACTTTTGGGTACATTTGAGTCAGTAACTATAGACACATGTTAACACCACATTCAGGGACTTAAAGACCACAGCCCTGTTAGTACTGTGAAAGTGTTTACCAGAACTTTCTTCTTACAGAGGTCATGGACAGTGCAGTCAGTGATTCTTTGTTGACAGCAACTCTTGGGATTTGACAGTAAACATTAAATGTGACTCCTGTGGGTGGCGTGCGGTTCTGCAAACCCTGTTCCTTGACACATCCTCAGGGCTACAACGTGAATTACTCTTCTCTCAAACCGGCTTCTATGGATTACAAAGCTTTGTTTGATCTTGGCAAGGCCATATTTATTTATGTTTGACAAATATATTCTCACACTCAGCGTGAGATCACATGATGTAGAAACAATAATTAGAAGAATGGCGCCGGCCAGGGTGTTAGTAGCTCAGTTGGGTAATTACAGCCAGGTGTTTCTCACACACTCTGCACTTAACATACAAAACATACCTGGAGAGAACGCAGGTCATTATGTACATACCGGTACCTGCACAGCATGCTAATCATTACATTGACTCTATATCTTACAATTTATAGAGCTCAGTTTACAATTTTAAAGATTATAATTGTAGAAAATACATAGATTATTACATAGAAAAATTCATGTCAATTTGAATCAAAATACACATTTAATCAAGATCTGTGTTTATAGAGATATAGAGAAGTTCTTTGTGAGAAAAAAAATTGGTTCCTACAGTGAGCACCTTCTCTTCTAAACACAATGTTTATTTATAGCATCAGTTCTGTCAGGAATCACTCACCATTATTTTACATCATTTTAACCATTTATTGTAATAGCAGAATAAATGGCAATATGGCTTTACTCTTCGGAGTGTTCCCTGCTGCGAGGGGTTTAACCGGCTGTTGTGTGGCAGTGAAAGGGTTAACCTTCTGTGAATTGTCGCAGTGAAAGGGTTAACCGTTTTGGTGGTGCGGCAGTGAAAGGGTTAAGCTTAGCATAGCAGCAGTACAATTGAACAGCAGGCTGCCCTGCAAGAAAATCCCCCATAGGGATCATACTGTAGTTTTCAGAGAGTCCCTTTGGGTTGTTGCATCCAGTACTACAGAGCAGCGCCAGAGGTAGGTGACAACCCTCCTCACAGGTCCGGCAGCAGTACAGTAGAGGCACAACATCAGTGTACAGAGAGTGACTGTACTGGGGAGGTCTGTAACAGGGGGGACGATGGAGTGTCAGCTAAACTGTCACAGCTCCATGTATGACTTGTGCCATTTTTCCATTGCCAAAGGTACTTGAGGTCCTATAGGTCCTACCAGAAATCGCTTTGCCCGTTCTTTGAAAATATCATATACCTGCAGTCGAAATAATGCCAATAGAATAAATACTAAGACTCGAGACAGTTTCAGTGACAGAGACAGTTCATGTTTGAACATTCATGGCTCACAGACAATATTAGCGCTTAGCCATGGGAGGTATAGGTGACCAATGGTGGTACCCAGGTGTAGGTCATTGGCACATAGCGAATGTAAGTGATTATTTAGTGATTACATGTTATATGTTTGTCTGTTTGTTTTTAAACATCTTTGGGACCTGATGGAATTAAGTTAAGTGTTCGCACCTTTCATGTCATCCTTTGGATTCTTTTGTCTGGCAATTTTCCATAAATAAAATAAAATAAAATAAAATCATTCAGTCCAACAGAGAACCTCCCACGCTCACAAAACACACACACACATATTTGGAGCGAGTGACATTTGGGTTGAGTGTTTTCACACAGTCGTGTTTACATTGCACACCTCTCACGCCAGAGGCTCTGACATGAAGACGCTTCATTAATCACTGTTATGTAACTTTCATGCACATTCCGCACCACGGTGCGAGCAGACAGCTGCTGTCACCATGCAGGTGAAAACAAATCTTTATATTGGTTATATTTATTATTCATGGTTATATTTATTGGTAGCATATTGTTGGTATTATATTTGCATATACCTAATAGACATTGCCACATATTTAACCCTCTGAGACCTACATATAAAAAAATAAATTGGAGGGACTGTGTGTGTGGTGGCGGGTTGAGGGGGGGTACAAGCCAAGGTCAACAGTAGATGCCACATTATACACCGTCTACACATCGTCTGAATTCTGGGACCCTGAAGAGATAAATGTTTTCTATTCATAAATAATATAATAAACATTCTGTTTTGATTTGCACCAATACAAATTCTGAATGTGTGATTAAGGGCTTATAAAGGCTTAAGGAAACATATGGTGGCCATTCCTAAGCTCATTAATGTGTAATAGATTGTCCCTCCAAAAGACCACATAAAGACCTCAAGACCTTGAATAACGCTTGTGAAATGTTGATACTGTGATTTGGTATCAATAACTCTTGAAAATGCCTCAGAAAACCACCGTTATCGACAATGCATCTAGACAAACCATATACTCTTATTGACCCAGGTCTCTAGTTTATGTTTGTAAAGTTCTATGGTGCTGTGATTAACCTAGAGGGCACAATAGGTCATTTTATGCAGTGAGATAAAAAAAAATAACACTCACATTGAAAGAGCTACTGTGTGAGTGTGAGTAGGCTTGGGCGGTATGACGGTATTACGGTATACCGGGGTATTTCGAAATACCGACGGTATTGAAAACCAATACCGTCTAAACGGAGTTTTGTTGTAGTGCACACACGCACCAGCAGAGGGCGAGACTAGTCCTCACTAGTGGGGCGAGCCATGCAGAGCTGGTTGTCTACACACAGGAGGAGGAGGGGAACCCCGCTTCAGTGAGTGAAATTAAATGAGACACGCTTACCGTTGCTGGTGCTGCGGGCTAACTGCTACCATTCTGAGAGCTTAACGTTAGCACTAGATGCTGCGGGCTAACTGCTACCATTCTGAGAGCTTAACGTTAGCACTAGATGCTGTGGGCTAACTGCTACCATTCTGAGAGCTTAACGTTAGCACTAGATGCTGCGGGCTAACTGCTACCATTCTGAGAGCTTAACGTTAGCACTAGATGCTGCGGGCTAACTGCTACCATTCTGAGAGCTTAATGTTAGCACTAGATGCTGCGGGCTAACTGCTACCATTCTGAGAGCTTAACGTTAGCACTAGATGCTGCGGGCTAACTGCTACCATTCTGAGAGCTTAACGTTAGCACTAGATGCTGCGGGAGGACTGCTACCATTCTGAGAGCTTAACGTTAGCACTAGATGCTGCGGGAGGACTGCTACCATTCTGAGAGCTTAACGTTAGCACTAGATGCTGCGGGCGAACTGCTACCATTCTGAGAGCTTAACGTTAGCACTAGATGCTGCGGGCGAACTGGCCATCTCCGTGATTTGTTTACTTGGTAACACGGGTTGCCACCCCCCCCCCCCCCCCGCTGATGATAATGAAAGTCATACCGTCATATACCGTATACCGGGGTATTAGGTAATCAGGGTATAACGGTATGAAAAAAGTCATACCACCCAAGCCTAAGTGTGAGTACTCACATTGAAAGAGCTACTGTGAGTACTCACATTGAAAGAGCTACTGTGAGTACTCACATCATCACACATGATTGAAGTTGGGCTCTTTGGATCCACAAGACTCTCAATTTATGTAATTCCAAGATAGTTCAGAGACCACAGTATGCAGAAATGTACTGCATGCAAATAATTATTGTGGTTCAATTGAGGCCACTGTCATTTGGATACCTGAAAGGTCAAGTGACTTCAAAATTCTGCAAGGTCTCTTTCACATGTTCCAATATATTAAGATAAGATAAGATAAGATATTCCTTTATTGATCCCCTTGGGGAAATTCAGGCATCATAGCAGCATGGGGGGAGGGGGGGAGGGGTACAGGTAGTAAAACAACACAGTATACAGGTAGTAAAAGACAACACAGGCAGTGTAAACAAATTGATCAATATGGTCAATATAATTTACTATCTGACTAGCTGAGGAATATTCACATTATTCACAGTGTCACATAAGGTGCAGTATGCATGAGGTAGTGTTATAATTTACTATCTACTGAGTATACATTAATCAAAGTACCAGGGTAGTCTACGTTGTCCCCCTTGGGTTCCTATAAGTCCCAGGTCAATGTCTGGTAGCAGTCGCTGTCGCTGCCCCCTGTTGTGGGGCCTGGAGGCTGCTAGTCGCTGCCCACTGTTGTGGAGCCTGATGGCCGCTGGTATGAAGGACTGTCCGAGGCGGTTAGTTGAGTGTCGGGGGGGAATGAGTCTGTGGCTGAACGAGCTTCTCATCTTGACTAGCTCGTCGTAGAGGGGGTGGTAGGGGTTCTCCATGATGGCATCCAGCTTCCTTATCATCCCCCTCTCTACCATCACCTCAAGTCTAGGTAGCTCGACTCCCACCACGGAGCTAGCCTTCCTCACCAGCTTGTTGAGCTTGTTGGTGTCCCTTGAGTTGATGTAGCCTCCCCAGCATGCCACAGCATAGAAGAGGATGCTGGCCACAACAGACTGGTAAAAAGACTGCAGCAGTTTGTTGCACACATTGAAGGACCTGAGTCTCCTCAGGAAGAACAGCCTGCTCTGTCCCTTCCTGTAGAGGGCCTCTGTGTTGTCCGACCAGTCCAGTTTATTGTTCAGGTGTACCCCAAGGAACTTGTATGAGTCCACCATCTCCACATCCACCCCTCGGATGGAGATGGGAATCGGGGGGGGCCTCTTCTTGCCCCTCCGGAAGTCCACCACCAGCTCCTTGGTCTTACTGGTGTTGAGTTGGAGGTGGTTGCTGTCGCTCCACCCCACGAAGCTCTCCACCAGGGCTCTGTACTCCTCCTCATCATCGTCGGTGATGTAGCTTACGATGGAGGAGTCGTCTGAGAACTTCTGCAGGTGGCACCCGCTGGAGTTGCGGCAGAAGTCTGAGGTGTAGAGGGTCAAGAGGAAGGGTGACAGCACAGTTCCCTGGGGGGCGCCGGTGTTGCTCACCAGTACGTCAGACTGACTGTCCTTTAGTCTGACGTACTGTGGCCTCTCAGTGAGGTAGTCCTTGATCCAGGCCACCAAGCCGTGCTCCAGCTGCATCGCAGAGAGCTTCTCCGCTAGCAGTGACGGCTGGATGGTGTTGAAGGCGCTGGAGAAATCAAAGAACATAATCCTCACTGAGCTGCGCGGCTTCTCCAGGTGCGTGTACGCTCTGTGGAGCATGTAGATGATGGCATCCTCCACCCCGATGTTTGCCTGGTATGCAAACTGCAGGGGGTCGAGGGAGTCACACACCAGGGGCTTGAGGTGTTGCAGGACCAGTCTCTCAAACGTCTTCATGACGTGTGACGTCAGAGCGACTGGCCTGTAGTCGTTGGGGGTGCTGGGACGTCCCTTCTTGGGCACCGGGACAATGCAGGAGGTCTTCCAGAGCTGGGGCACCCTCTCCAGCCTCAGGGAGAGGTTGAAAAGATGCTGGAGCGGTGCTGCCAGCTGCTCTGCACATACCTTGAGCACCCTGGGATTGGTGTTGTCCGGTCCTCTGGCCTTGTTTACATTCATTCACTCTAGCTTTAAAACCGAGCCCGCTACAACATCGGAAAGATAGTAATGTAAGTCTGGTCGATTTCAAAGGGTTAAGATGGACTACAGTCAGTATGCAATTTGGAGTTACAGCAAGTATTTTAAGAGGAACATTGGGCCTCATTCATGAAGCGATATAAGAACAGATTTCGTTCTTGACAAGCGTCGTCAAGTCGTTCCGTATTGACAAAGCCGACTTTGCTGGAACGATTTATTTCGCACTATACAGTATGCGGTATACGTATAAGTACAAGTATAAGTCTTTATTTGTCATCAGATTAACACACACACACACATGCGATGAGCTACCCACAGGAACACACACACACACATGCACTGAGTCGCAAGATTGAGTAAGTGTTGAGAAAATAATTAGGAACAAATTCCAATCTATCATCTGATTGCCTCATATTATCTATAGTGCTGGAAGATAACAGGGTTTTAACAATCTCAGCTACGTACTATGAGCAACAGAGACAACAACACACAGGCTACACCGGGTCTATGTTTAAAAATATCTTGCCATTTGGATTCAACATTAAAGGGGCACTTCACCAAAAAACAATGCAGATTTATTTTGCACATAATCTCACACATATCCAAAAACCCCAAACCATTTTGCACACATTAATTTAGTCCGACAGTTATTGAGAGTAAATGGATTTGAATATGGCCACCAGGGATGTCAGGGACATTGAATTATTGTGTTAATTACAGCACCATGAAATGCTGCATGAAATGAAGGACAATTAGCAACACCTTGTCTTACAGGGACTGCTACCTTATCGTTTCATTGAGCCGTAATTAACACAAGACAAGGATCCAACGTCCCCGATCACTGGTGACCATATTCAAGCTAATTTACTCTCAAGAACTGTCAAAACAAAATTAACGTGTGCAAAACTGTTTAGAGTTTTCTTTTTGGATGTGTGTGAGATCACGTGCAAAGATGAACGAGCTATAGTGCCCCTTTAACAGCTGTTTGCACATGACTCTGCGTAACAAAGTGGAACCTCTGTGAGGTCCTCTGCTGTGTTGTGTAAGTGGCTCTGCAGTGACATGTCTCCCTCTGCAGGGGAGGCTAGTCATTTAGTCATGCTTCCATGGGAAGGAGCTTGGGGTGGTGCCGTCTGGCGTCAGCGGGGTGGGGCTGCCGGGTGGAGCCTCACCCCCAGCCATGTAAGGCAAGACAGACAGCAAGGGCTTCCCATGCAGTTAGTCACTCACACTCTCACTCACCATCTCAGACACAACACCTTGAACATCACCAGGAAGACTCACAGGCAACGTCTGCTGCTTAGGTAAATAATTAAGTGCAAATGGTCTTGGTAGGTAGTACTGTAGATATGAAATATGCTGGTATTTGGGCAGGAAGTGTTCGGGGTGGTGGTGGTACCTGTGAGGGTAGTCTGTGTGGTTATAAAGTACAGCTAATGTTTACCTATGTGATTCAGCGCATGGTTGTGTCTCCGTATGGACCTCAGTCACACAGAGAGATATTTATAACGAGATGGTGTGTGTTCGAGTCAACATGGCTATCTTTGTCATTCATTACCATGTATTTTGTCATGTTGTAGTGCTGTAAGTACTGAATGTTGTCCTTTGGTTCAATTTAAGTTCCTTGGTTAAGGTTATCCTGACTATGTTTCATTGTCTCTGCTTTGTCAATGCTTCGAGAGGATAATACTGGAACAAAGAAACATTGTAACAGAAGGCAACCTAGCTGATTTGAGAACACCTTCCAATTGTCTGCTTTGTGACATTTTAATGTTTTTCTTTTTTTTAGATTAGACAACATTAGACAGTTTTTTTCTTCAGATTATACATACCGTAGGTAATAGGATGAATGATTCATATTCAGAATCTGAAATAATTGACGTCATCCGTGGCTGGATTTGCTGATGTAGTGAAGTCACTGTCCTTGTTAAACAGTTTTATGATCATTCTTATAATGGATACAGCCTCTGTTGTGTGTTAAGTATCCCACTTGTATGTATCTCAGAGAAACTGAGTCAAACGTATTATTACTTGGTTATAAAACCACAGTGTTTCGGCTGCCATCCTGTGATTGATGGAGTTTCACCCTCTGCTGTGAGCTCTGTTGGTACTTTGGACTTGGGATCTGGGCACTACATAACTCCTCTGCACATGCAAACGTTCCACCGCTTTCCATGAAGTGAGTAGGACACATACACGTGCGCACGCACGCACGCACGCACACACACACACACACACACACACACACACATGCACGCACGCACACACACACACACACACACACACACACACACACACACACACACACACACACACAACTGTTCCACAATAACACTGGAGCATTTGAGTATGCAGCCTCGTCTTGACGCCCCCCTTGACTCCGGTACAAATGACATTTTATTGGCCGAGCAGCATCCAAAGCAGACCGTAATTTTCACTGAAAATCCCTGCGTCGTCAGGTTGTTGATTCGGTATTGATTGTAGCCGATCACTTACGGTAATAGGATGCGGTAGACTGGACAGTGCGGGGAGGAAAGCGTTGATGTCACCTCCAAGTCGGTAAACAGGAATCACGTAGCAGCGGATAGAACAATTACCCAATGTGGCACCGCCATGTCCTCCAGCTGCCCCTTGGCTCCAGTGTGTGTCAGATGAAGAGCATTGTTGAGCTGCTGACCACCGTGAGGAGACTTGAATCGGTCGCTCCAGTGGCAGCATTACTTCCAGGCATTCTTGTTGTGTCTCGTGTTGCTCTGTGATCGAAACATAGCGCAGTAGCTACCTGAAGATAGATGTAGTAGTCTGTGGACTTGGTGTTAAAGACAAATGTGGATTACATGTGGTGCTGTTGTACTTGATTGTGGAAAATCAAGTCAAGTCAAGTGTTCCTTTATTAATCCCCTTTGGGAAATCCAAGTGTCATAGCAGCATGGGGGGGGGGGGGTACAGGTAGGATAGGTAGTAATAATAATAGAACATAGAACAAAGTGCAAGTAGTAATGATAGTAGTGATAAATAAAAAACGTTTATTTAAAAAAAACATGACAAATAAAAAAACTAAAACTTGATAACAGTAGTAGTAATGAACAGTAGCGGGTGGCAGGATTCAATCAGACAGTAGTAATGATGGTGATGATGGTATACACATGGTCCAAACCGTAGTAACACACTGCACCAGAGTCCGTGCAGTGTTTATTATTAAGAGATAGTCCTAGGGGCGCCCCAGTGGCGAACCACATAGCGTGCTCAGCCGCGACACGGCCGACCCGGGTGCCTATTGTTTAATAACAGCGCAGCAGTGCTGCTTTTGCTTCCGCGTTTTCCCTGATTGGCTGCGCCATGCCCCACAGAGCGGAGCGGCAGAGCGAGCGGAGCGGCAGAGCGCGAGTGGAATTATGTCATGTCCGCCATGATTTTCATTCGGCGCTTCAGCTCACCTGGCAGAGCAGCGGTCCTGCGGTCCGTTGTTGACGAGTTCGAATCCCATCAATTTTATTTTTTTTTTTAACGTGATTTTTTTTTTTACGTGTATTCTTTCTATGGTTAAGGTTAGGCATGGTTAAGGTTAAGGTTAAGGTTAGGCATTGTTTCGGAGTTGGTTAAGGTTAGAACGGTTAAGTTTAGGCGCTGTTAAGGAGCTGGTTAAGGTTAGAGTTTGTCTTAGAGACAGCCTATTTCCGCACTGCCGCTCTCCCGCGTTGCCGCGGTCACATGGTCAAATTGTCACATTCTTGCACTGCTGCGCTGTTAAAAAACAACACGCGACCCGGGTTCGACTCCCGAACCTGTCGTTATTTGCCGAATGTCTTCCCCCCACTCTGTCTCCCATTCCTCCTCTGTCTCTCTCTACTGGACTGCCCAGTAGCAATAAAGCGATAAAACGCCAAAAAATAAAAATCTTTAAAAGAGATAGTTCTAGCAGTTCTCAAGTTCACCAGCCGTTAGTTAGAACTCCAGCAATTGGGAGCAGTCCGTGCCCACGGCTGTGGAGCCTGATGGCTACTGGCATGAAGGACTGGCCGAGGCGGTTTGTTTTGTAGCTCTACTTAATGATGGTGACATTAAAATATGTTTTATTCTTGCAAATAGCTGTGGTTCTGACTCTGAGATCCTGCTCAATAGCCCTTGAGGGGTATGAAGGGCTCAGCTCACACATGACATTAGCATTCTGAGAACTGAATGCTTTAATGATGATGTCACATGTACACCTATAACGGTGTAAGGGATCCATTATGATGATGTCACCTGTACACCTATAACGGTGTAAGGGATCCATTATGATGATGTCACCTGTACACCTATAACGGTGTAAGGGATCCATTATGATGATGTCACCTGTACACCTATAACGGTGTAAGGGATCCATTATGATGATGTCACCTGTACACCTATAACGGTGTAAGGGATCCATTATGATGATGTCACCTGTACACCTATAACGGTGTAAGGGATCCATTATGATGATGTCACCTGTACACCTATAACGGTGTAAGGGATCCATTATGATGATGTCACCTGTACACCTATAACGGTGTGATCCATTATGATGATGTCACCTGTACACCTATAACGGTGTTGTAAGGGATCCATTAGTGTATCCATCTTAGTGTAATTTATGCAACACAAATGGAAGTGCTGCAGTCTTTTTGTTGGTTGTATAAACACTGAATCAAGTTAATTAAACACCCATGCTAGAGGGAGAATCAATAAATTATAATTAAACAGCCATAAACCTCTTTGTTATTGTTCATAGAACTTGCCAGTTGGCTCCATTGTGAAATTACTTCATAAATGAACATAATAGTAATTTCATAGATCAGATATTGTAGGTTTAATGTCTTCACCTCACATTGCAGCCACGCAATACTGATTCTGACTTTGAATGTATAACTTAAACTGCCTGATAGAATATGTAAAAGTACAATTTGAATAGAAATGTCTACTTAAAAGTATAGACGTATTTGTTATTGACCATTACTAATGCAAGTAAAAGTACACATTCTATGAGACTAGACTATGAGATTATATTCTTGAATTGCAACGCTTGGATGCCTTCAATGCTCAGTGCATTGACAGCTAAAGGTCATGTTAAAGTGGTTGATTAAAATGTATTAATTAAATTAAAGAGTAATGCCGTCGGCTCTGACCGTTAACCTTCAGTCTCTTCAACACGGCAGGCTTGAACTTGCAAAGTGCATAATTTTAATATGATCAGTACGTGTTTTGCAAGGCTCACATACCACACATTCTAAAGCTTTCTAAAAATCCAAATAATGGAGTAGAGTACAAGTACTTAAGAGCTAGGGGTGGGGATCACCAGAGGAGAAAATACCATATTATCACCATACTAGAGTAAGATAAAGTACCTTTTTCCAACTCCAAATTATGTCCCCAACGGAAAACGTTGTCGACATCTGCAATAGAAAATATATTTTTTTTATCCACTTTTTTCTCCCATTTTCTATATTTTCTCCCATCCCAATTTCGTATCATCCAATTCAACCCTCCCCTGTCACGGACGCTGTTTCTTGCCTCCCACAAGCCGGCTGCAATGTGGACTAAGTCATACATAGCACAAGTCCCCTCCGGTACTTGAGGTAACAGCAGTCGCATCTTTTCACCTGCGCAGCTCGATCTCTCAGTGGCGAGGAGTAACGCGTGGGAGGCTCACGCTGCCCCCGACACTTCCTGATTCTACTGCGCAGGCGCACCAACCGACCTGTAGGAGTCGCTGTCCACAACGCCCGATCCCCACCCATCAGTTTCCCACCCCCTAATACGGCCAATGTGTATTAGTACGGACGACCAGCTAAACTGAAAGCAATTGTGGAGCGCTGGGCTCGAACTGACGAGCCCAGCGTCTCCAGCATTTCGTGGCGAGCGCCTTGCCCACTACGCCACGTAGCCGCCTTGCAATAGAAAATATATATACATCATCTGCTTTATCTAATAAAGAGATCGTAAATATACAGTATATACATCATCCGTTTTATCTAATAAAGATAACGTTTTCAGTCTGTTCACCACACTCCAATAATCTTTATTGCAGCAAAACGGACCAAATTATTGTAATTATTTTATATTGATACTTGGCATCACTGTATCGATATAATATTGGCACACAAGATATCGCAATATATTGCTGTATCGATTTTCTTTCCCACCCCTATAGCTGTACTGTACTTGTGTAAAAAGCTGTACTGTACTTGTGTAAAAAGCTATACTATACTTGTGTAAAAAGCTGTACTGTACTTGTGTAAAAAGCTATACTATACTTGTGTAAAAAGCTATACTATACTTGTGTAAAAAGCTGTACTGTACTTGTGTAAAAAGCTGTACTGTACTTGTGTAAAAAGCTGTACTGTACTTGTGTAAGAAGCTGTACTGTACTTGTATTAGAAGCTGTATTGTACTTGTGTAAAAATCTATACTGTACTTGTGTAAAAATCTATACTGTACTTGTACACTTTAGTTCCCTCTCACCCCTGGTCCAGCCTGTGGGTTTAAAGTGATAAACCACAGAGGAGCTGTACCAGCAGGCCTGGCGGAACAGCCCTCAGGTGTCTCCTGATCCTGAACTGACATTTACCACAGTTTAGCGGATGAAAGGACTGACTGGGTTTGCACATGCCCTTACAGACATGGATAAGAACAAAGATGAAAACACTCTACACCGGTGTAATTCGAATCCTTAGGCCAGGCTGCATTTTCTGGATGCGATCATATAGAACATTGGTTCCATTTGTTGGAGGCCATTTGGCAGTTCCTACTTACCCTTACAGTTACATGTATTAATTTAGTGTGTACACGTCAGCAGGAGGGGTACACCTCTGGCGGCTAAGGTTAATGGTATTGTTCGTCTAGCAGTGGCAAATTTGAGTGTATAGTATCTAGACATAGTAGCATAGGTAGTAGTAATGGCAATAAGGTTTGTTTTAAAAAGAAAATGTGTTCTCATTACATTATGTGTATCTAGTGTTGTTTGTTTACACTAGACTGCATGAGCTGGACCCACCATTATTGACCATAAACACGGGGATGACCAAGAGCAAAGACCCACAGTCACTCTGATGCTGGACTTGTTGGTTCCCCCGGCTGTATATTATGTTACGCTACACTTCACTTGCTACAGTGTAACCAGAAAAGTATGCAACGATGTGGATTATAATTCCATTTTGGAATGCTAAGATTATGGGCCACTTGATACTCGTTTGTGGTTCTGAGCGTGCGAGAGTGGAGCACAAGAAGCGCAAGTGGTAAAAGAGGAGAACATTGTGTGCTGCGCATGTGTGTGGGCGTGCGCGTATGTGACTGTGTCTGTGTGTGTGCGCACATGTGTACGTGTTGTTGTGTGTGTGTGTGTGTGTGTATGTGGGCGTGTCGACCTCCCAGGGTGTGTCGTCTGTGTGTCTCTCTGGAAGAGAGAGAAGCCCTCAGGCTCAGATCACAGGCAGGTTATGTTGACTTGTCACAGCTCCAGCACTGATGGTTTTGCCCACAAAGGCTTGAGTGAAAACCATTGAGCTTATTAAGCTTGACGTGCACGCATATGAGTTGAGGTCTCTTGTGCAACAGGATGGACGTGTTGTCTCCCAAAAGAGACACGTTGCTGCTGGTTGTCCTGCTGGGTCCATCCATCACTTTAGGAAATGTACAGTGCTACACCGTGTGGTGCACATATTCACAGACAGTCGTTACATTCACATTTCACATGTACGTGTAGAGGCGCTGTGAGGAGGTACGTGGTCACATACAGTAGTGTGGTATAGGGTACAGGCAGGCTGTTTACTGTATACCCACATATCAGGAGAATTATTACCTCTGCCAAGGGGGTTATTATGTTTTCGCCTTCGTCTGTCTGTCCGTATCGTCTGTGAACAAGATATCTTGAAAAGTAATGGCCAGATTGCCATATAATTTCCCCTAGAGGAAGAAAGTTGAAACCTATTGATATTGGTGACCCAATGACAAATGACAAGCATAATCTCCTCACCTGCTTGTCGTACAGACACAGCGATGATACCCAGAGACACGGCACCTTGTGGACAACACCCTCGCCGCAAGGACACATGAAGCCTGCCGTCGTTTTGGGGAAAATCCCCTGGACCTCCTGGTCTGTTCACCTGACCCTTGTGAAACTTGCTGTGTGGCATCTAGGGACAGACATCTTTAAATGTATTTCTTTACATAGTCGATGGGCCAAACCGTCTGACCACCAGATCCAATTGAATTCTGACTAAATGCACGTTAAACAGGAAGTGATGTGTTGCTTGTAAACACTAGTCCGATTTGCACCAAACTTGACCAATGTGTTCGTCCTACTGTAGGGAGAACCCTGTGAAGTCTTTAGTAATTTAGCCTCATGGTGGTGCCACTCGCACAGAACAAAGTGCATTCTTCTAGTTACTACTTTACTAGTTACACACACACACACACACACACACACACACACACACACACACACACACACACACACACGCACACAAACACACACATGCACACATGCACACATGATCAGCTCTCCTTTTGTATCGGTTTCAGTAATGTCTTTGCATGGCAGCCCAACATACAACAGCGCTCCATATAGTACGAGGACATCTCCCATTTCAGCAGAGGTCTCCTGCCCTCATTCATCACTTCCTCTAACAGATACACACACACACACCCACACACACAATGTGCTGAGGGACATTCTTGACCTGATGAGATCCCAGAGACCTGATTTCAAACTCTGCCTTCTTTTCTTGATCCTCCAATCACAATCGTGGCTTCCCTCAGAGAAGTTTTTTTTCTTTGTTTGTAGAAAAGAGGGCAGGGTTAGAGATTGGTCAATTGCAGTCATCCACTGATGAGTCGTAAGCTCCTTTGCAGACAGGCCACGGACGTGGGAGCCGGGGGGAGTCTGGCCTTCCATTATGGAGGAAGTTATTCCATCCTGTAAATATTCAACAGTGTTGTTATTTTTATTCTAATTAGTGTATATACCTGACCACATCGTACACAGTTGTACAGACCTATTCCTATTTTAATTTAAAATATGTAATTATATTCTATTCTATTGTGCTTCTATGTTCATTGAGTTTATATCAATTTTTTTCTTATTCCACCTTTTTATTTTTTATTCTACCATAATTGTCTGTCCGTCAATGTCGCACCAAGAAAAAACAAATCAAATTTCTTGTATGTGAAGAATACTTGGCAATAAAGACCTTTCTGATTCTGATTTGGAAATATAATGTGGTTTCCTGGGGAGGAGAGAGAGGAGTGGCTGCTGGGTGGACTCGGTTGATTGGTGCTTACGCCCTAGGGTTGGACTTGATTGGTGCTTACGCCCTAGGGTTGGACTTGATTGGTGCTTACGCCCTAGGGTTGGACTTGATTGGTGCTTACGCCCTAGGGTTGGACTTGATTGGTGCTTACGCCCTAGGGTTGGACTTGATTCCTAAAGGCCATTGGCTTTGTGCGCCAAATGGGTGTTAGAGTTCTGGAGAATAATCATGTGCTGTTATGATGTTTTTCTTAAAATGTATATCCTAACTGCAGGCATATAAACCCACAAAACATAAATAAAAGGAATACCGCTGTACTTGTATATGTAGCTCGAGTTGCGAAATACAGTTTGCGTGCTATTACAGTGTTATTATTGCTCAGAGTGTTGCTTTGAGAGAGCCGCCCTCTTAATAACTAGCTGGCGACATTTTGGTATGCAAACGATGCACAAGGTTGCATCTTTGTCATCGCCGTGCTATAACCACTGGTGTCACTCTCACGGAAAGCAATTAGAGGCGTGTTTTATTCAGTCTACACTTTGTACTTAGTGTGATTATGTGTATAGGCTGCCATGTTCCATGTTGGGTTTACATGAAGATATTGACTATAGTGTGAAACAAACTGGGCTAGAAAACTATTAGAAAACAGAACTAAAATGATTGTTCAGGTCGGGCCAGTCGACGTTTGGATGTTTCTTCACTTTATTCAAAGTATGGTCAAAGCAGCTGTTTCCACTACCTTTTATGTTCCGTGAAGGAAAAGGAATCACACCTGCCTGTGAAGCTTATAAAAATACCTTTCTGGGTATAAACACACCCATCTCTTTTCTACTTCTTTGTGAATGACGCATTTGAAGTTCCAGTGTACATTAGTCACTGTAGAATGTAACAGGTAGGCCTAAATGACTACACCATAGTCATTTAGTTAGCAGTGATTCCTTATACGTCATTGTTTTTTTTATTCAACCCCGTTCAATGCCAGTCTACCACATGATACCGCATGATCTTAGTAATTGTTGTTACACTTCATGGTTAAAAATGGAGTTTGGTATATGTACTTTACTTCAGTTACTACTGATGTAGTTTGGCACACCATGCCAGGAGAAATATCACATTAAAAACCCAGAGAACCAGTCTGAGGAAATCAACTGAATCTTTTTTTTCTTTTATCGATGCAGACTTATAAAAGCTGCAGTCACTATTGTATCATTTGATTATTTCTCCTACAACCCATACCCTGTATTACATAATAACTATGTGTAGCTATGTGTAACCTGTATTACATAATAACTATATGTAACCATTCTGCCAGATGGTTTAGACCACCTCCTTCACTCTGGGTTTGAGACCCTACCCCCAGGTCATAGATTTAGAGTACCCCGGTTTAGGAGCAAAATCTCCTTAATTCCCTGTGCAATGAAGGAGTAATTTTTTTTTGAATAAATACATTTCTAATACTAATAAAAATATAGATAATTATCTATATCGAACTATATGATTTTTTTTTATTATTGTAATAAAAATGTTGGCCATATCGCCCAGCCCTACTAGAACACGCCAATGGCCTAGTTCTCATGTTCTCAAACGCCTCAAGGTCCAGGATGGTGCAGTAGGTAGAATTAACCTGAAGTCGTGGGAAGTCAGAATGTAGAGGGTCAGGCGTAGAGATTAAATCGTGGTAATGGGTGTTAATTGTATTGACTGTAAACAGCCCAGCTGGATTCACCACCAGTTCTGTCCGGGTAGACCCTACAGTATAGCACCCTATAATTCCAGGTACTATCAGATCACCATAATCAGAACTTATATTGGTGCAGGTCATAGTAATAGTGTTGTTTCTCATCTTATTGATGCAGGTCATAGTAATGGTGTTGCTTCTCATATTATTGATGCAGGTCATAGTAATGGTGTTGTTTCTCATCTTATTGAAACATGGAAGTAAAGAGATAAAAGAGTCCTGTGTTGGGAATATGATTATGAGACGGTCTCACCTAAGAAAGAGAAGAAAATACACAGCACACAAGAAGTAGACAAAATATGCGAACGCACACACACAGAAGCACGCACACACACACGCATGCACACACATACACTGACAGAGGCGGATATTCGGCATAATTCACCTTGACGATGAGATGAAAAGATAAGAGTAACCGCAGTCACAACAATGTTATGTAATATGTCATAATTGCACCACCTGCCCCAAGTTCATCCTACCATCTTTAGAACAGCCATTGGCTCAAGTAATAACATTATATTGTGAATTTTCTGCTGATTGCCAAATGTTGGCTGTCTCACTAATACATGTGATAATGATCAGTAGCTTGTTATACAAACTTATTATGACTGGTCTATCAGAGCTGTTGATGGTGTAGGTCATAGTAATGGTGTTGTTTCTCATCTTATTGGTACAGGTCATAGTAATGGTGTTGTTTATAATCTCTTATTGGTGCAGGTCATAGTAATAGTGTTGTTTATAATCTCTTATTGGTGCAGGTCATAGTAATGGTGTTGTTTATAATCTTATTGGTGCAGGTCATAGTAATAGTGTTGTTTACAATCTCATTGATGCAGGTCATAGTAATAGTGTTGTTTATAATCTTATTGATGCAGGTCATAGTAATAGTGTTGTTTATAATCGTATTGATGCAGGACCAGGTCATAGTAATAGTGTTGTTTATAATCTTATTGATGCAGGTCATAGTAATAGTGTTGTTTACAATCTCATTGATGCAGGGCATAGTAATAGTGTTGTTTATAATCTTATTGATGCAGGTCATAGTAATAGTGTTGTTTATAATCGTATTGATGCAGGTCATAGTAATAGTGTTGTTTATAATCGTATTGATGCAGGTCATAGTAATAGTGTTGTTTATAATCTTATTGGTGCAGGTCATAGTAATAGTGTTGTTTATAATCTTATTGATGCAGGTCATAGTAATGGTGTTGCTTCTCATATTATTGAAACATGGAGGTAAAGAGATAAAAGAGTCCTGTGTTGGGAATATGATTATGAGACGGTCTCACCTAAGAAAGAGAAGAAAATACACAGCAGCACACAAGAAGTAGACAAAATATGCGAGCACACACACAGAAGCACGCACACACACACACACACACACACACACACACACACACACACACACACACACACACACACACACACACACACACACACATATACACTGACAGAGGCAGAGATTTGGCATAATTCACCTTGACGATGAGATGAAAAGATAAGAGTAACCGCAGTCACAACAATGTTATGTAATATGTCATAAATGCACCACCTGCCCCAAGTTCATCCTACCATCTTTAGAGCAGCCATTGGCTCAAGTAATAACATTATATTGTGAATTTTCTGCTAATACATGTGATAATGATCAGTAGCTTTGTTCTGAAGGTCCAGATTAACACTGAAAGTCTGCGTTTATTATTTTGTATAACTTGTATATTGTTTATATATATAAGATATATATCTTTACGCCATCTGTTTGCATAATAGTATTATTCGCTCGCCTCATTGGGTCCCACCCTTGACGTTGTAGGCGCCAGAGACGAGCCCCCCAGACATGGTTCTAGACATGTTCAGACACGTTCAGACTTGCCCAGAGCAGGCGCATTGATTCTGGACAGGTAAATCGGCTGAGCCCCATAGGGATCAGTTTGAGTATATATTGTAGATGGTGCAAGCAGCCGCGCGGCAGTAACATAACAGGAGAAGTAGCAGAGCGAGAGCATGATACGTCCGGTACAGTTGTACACAGACCTACAAGCAGTGTATCGTTACAGAGAGCTAATGGCTACTTAGATACGACTATAATATTGTAGAGCCATTATTGGCGCAGTATAGTGACTTGTGTAAGCGAAGTAACGTGGAGAAACGTATAGTTAAACCCAGCGGCGTTTGGATATAACTACTCATTGGAGACCGTCTGCGGGTTAGCTTCCAGTACAAACGAAGCTAGCTAGCTACCATCTATGCCAACGGGCTTTTGGATTAATAGCTATTAACCCTGCCATCGGGCACTAGGATTACAAGGACCGGTTCCGTACGAGACCCCTTTTCTTCCAGCGACGACAGGATTATCCGACCGGTCTACAGTTCCTCCGAGCTTGGAGCTCCAGAGGGAAACCATCGTCTCCAGCTACCATTTGCTTTTCCCAGTATCGCCTCGTTTCTTCTCACTCCCTGCAGAGCTCCGGTTGAGTATCCGTAACCTAGGAACTATTCATTACAGCTGACTTTGATACCCTGACATTCTATTATTAAAGGCGAACCGTGATAATTAATATGTATGTTGCTATGACTATTAAAATACTGTAAACTTGGTAACCTTGTCCCCGCGCAGTCAATTGAGTGTCTGCCATTTTGTCTAACTATACTGTCTGGCTATTAATATTCTTTAGTAGTGGTTTAATCTAAACAATCTTTAATACAGTCCGGGTTGTGTAGCCCCTTAGCTACAATTGGTCCTTCGAGCCGGAGGGTATCAGTAATAATAATCATATTAGTAATAATATGGCCAGCGGCGGACACTCTCCAATCAGCTCTCCCCATTAGAGCGCCCTAGGCACCAGCGTCAGCCCCCTCCCCACTTGGAGAACTACGCTGTAGATCTACCTCCTAGCTTATCTACGAGGACGTTAAGCAAGGATAACATTAGTAGCTTAAGTATGCCCAACCTTATCGACCTGTCAACCCCACCGGTAGAGACCCAAGCTAGTTTAAGTGAAACTGACTTAGCTCACGGGGGGGGACAAGCGGGACATGACTTGACTATGCCCATAGAACACCGCGCCCCCGAGATGGACCTCGGAGCGCAAGAAGGTAAAGAATGCGCCCCCAAGATGGACCTCGGAGCGCGGGAGAAGACAAAGTACAGCGCCCCCGAGATGGACCTCGGAGCGCGTAAGGAGACCAGGTCACCGCCAAGCCCTGCCAACTCCAAATCACCATCATCAGCGTCATCCCCAAGCGAGGCCGACCAGAGGCTAGCGCAAGTCCTGATCGCCACGCTAACCGCTTCAGCGGAAAGAGACCGCCTCCAGGGTGAGCGTGACCGCCTCCAGGCGCAACAAGACAGTGAGCGTGAACATTCCAGAGTGGAAGAGAGACGCCTCCAGGCGCAACGAGAGAGTGAACGCGAACATCTCAGACTGGAAGAGAGTCGCCTCCAGGCTGACGCCACGATGACCATCAGACTGGAAGAGAGGCGCCTCCAGGCTGAAGAAAACATGGAGAGAGACCGCGCCAATGCACAGCGTGACGCAGCCAATGCGCAGTGCGATGCACAGCGCGACGCAGCCAATGCGCAGCGCGATGCACAGCGCGACGCAGCCAATGCACAGCGCGAGGCGGAGCGAGACCGTCTACAAGCACAAATGATGGAGCAAGCGCTCCAGAGGGTGACTCCCCACTCTTCCACCCGGAGCTCCCGGAGATCATCACGACACGGGTTGAGGGCACCTTCCCCTCCCCGACAAAGCTACACGGGACCCCGCCTAAGGGAAGAACCTGCTTACGTTGCCGAGCAGCTAGCCGAGCGACTACAAAGCCTAACGGAGGACGAGGGAGGACAGAAAGCCCACCCGCACGACCCCATCTCAGACCAGGAGGAACAGTGCAGCCCCGGTCTCAGCCCCGACACGCTGCGTTATGAACCCCCAACCCGTCCCAGTGGGGAGTTCGAGCAACAGACAGCACCGAGGAATAGTGCCTGGGGGCCCAGCCTCTGGTTCCCGCCCAGCACAAACCAACGACCCCACGTACGGGGAGACTCGCCAAGGAGGCCTCTCCCCCCACGTGCGTCAGTGTCACATCCATGGCATCCTACATTGGGACACCCACATTCCCAGACTTCACAAGAGAAGACCGAGCGCAGTATACCGAGCTGCGTATGTGCCTAGAGACAATTATGTCCGGAGTACAGGATGAGTCATACAAGTATGCCATCCTCCTTAAGCACCTCAAGGTAACTAGAGCGCACAACATAGCGCTGGCATACTCCAATTCACAAACTCCCTATTCTGATGCCCTGGTTGCCCTCGACGCACATTACGGACGAACATGGGACTATGTCATTCAGGAGATACGTGAGATTGAACGTCTCCCCCCAGCTAAAGACAACCGAGCCCTGGACGACCTATCCGTCAAAGTACAATCCCTGGTAGGGATGCTCGGGTCCCAACGAGAGAAGGGGATGTACGAGTTGTATGCCAACTCCAACGTGGAGCGTATATTGGAGAAGCTCCCCCCATTCCGCCAAGAACGTTTTCGGCGGCAAAGAAACCACCGTGACCCCAATGGCCCAGAACAATCACTCCTGGACCTTGCTGACTTTCAATTCTTAGCAGCCTAAGAATTGACACCTTCGCATGGGGTGGCTCGAACATTAAAGAGGGACCGAGAAGGTTTAAAGACCAAAGCAGGCCCATCACCGTGATGCACCAGGCAGAGTCGGTGTCACGACAGAAGAGTCACAACCCCCCCGCCAAGGGAAAATGGAAGATCGCATGTCAATACTGCGACAACGAACACTGGCTGTCACAGTGCGACGCATTCAAGAAACTGACCACCGACGACGTAAGTCAGTGGATTAAAGCTAACCGCCGCTGCTTCCGCTGCGCACGCGGCCACATGGCAGCAGAATGCCGCCTTAAGAAGAAGTGTGGCAAGTGTGACGGCGCTCACCTCGAAGCACTGCACGAGAGCAACAAGCGAAAACCCGCCCCACAAAGCAGCTCGAGAGCAGAAGTACTCTACATCGACCCCGCGAAGAGTGGGAGCTCCAGGGTGCTCCTCAAGGTGGTACGAGTACTCCTCAGTCACGGGGACAAGGTACTCGACACCTACGCCGTCCTCGACGACAGGTCGGAGAAGACCCTCCTCCTCGCCTCCGCCGCAACCCAGTTGGACTTGCGGGGTCCAGAGGAGACCATGACCATCCGTACCATTCGTCGAGACTTAAAGACGATCAAAGGTGAAAACGTCTCGTTCACCATTGCAGCGATCGATCAGCCCGAGAAGCGGTACAGCATCAACAAGGCATTCACAAGCTACGACATAGGTTTGTCACGCTACGATTACCCCATCCCACAGCTGAGGGAGAAGTACGAACACCTACGCCGACTGCCCATACCGCTCATCAACGGCGCTACACCGACCCTACTCATAGGCTCCGACCACGCGGACCTTATTGTCCCAACTGATGCGGTCCACATCGGACCCAGAGGATGCCCAGCCGCGGTTAAGACCCGACTGGGATGGACGCTCCAGGGCCCTCTCTCCGGGCCTTCCAACCGACCAAGGTCCACACGCTGCCTTTACACCAAAGTGAGCGACCCAGACAATACCCTCTTACAGCACGTTGAGAGGCTATGGACACTAGACTCACTGCCATTCAAGAACGAACGCAAGATGGTTCGGTCCAAAGAGGACAAGTATGCCATAGCTCTACTCGAGCAGAAGACGACGAGGGTCGAGGTCGACGGAGTGCTAAGATACGCGACCCCACTCTTGAGGCGGGAAGGGATGCCCACTCTGCACGTGCCGAAGGGAGCGACACACCACTACCTACAGAGCACTGAGCGGCGCCTCGCCAAAGACCCCCCCCAAGCAACGATATATCGCACCGAGATCGAGAAGCTGATCACGGCCGGCCACATAAAGAAAATCGATGACCACGAGGCAGAAAGGACGACAGAGTCATGGTACGTGCCCCACCACAAGGTCACCCACAACGGAAAGAACCGCATCGTGTTCAATTGCAGTTATCAGATTGGACAGCAGAATCTGAATAACCTACTCCTGCCCGGCCCGACCCTCGGACCCTCCCTCCTCGGCGTACTGATACGCTTTCGTCAGGACAAACTGGCCATCAGCGGCGACATCAAGGGAATGTTCCTACAAGTCCGACTGATGGAGGAAGACAAGCCTCTACTGAGGTTTCTGTGGAGAGAGAGGCTCGACGACGAACAACCCTCGATATACCAATGGGAGGTACTCCCATTCGGCACCACCTGCAGCCCGTGCTACGCCACGTTCGCGTTACAGAAGCACGTGGCCGAAGACCCCGGAGCCGACGATGATGTCCGACACAGCGTGGAAAGAAGTTTCTACGTGGACAACTGCCTACAGAGCGTATCCACGCCAGAAGAAGCAGAGAGCATCCTACTGAAGCTACGAGCTTCATTAGCCAAAGGTGGATTCGACCTCCGACAATGGGCCAGCAGCGACCCTCAAGTTCTCCGACGCCTCCCCCCAGAGACCAAGGCCAGTTCAACCCCCCGAACTAGGGCTGGGCGATATGACGATATTATATAAATATCGGGTACAGTTCATTAACGATACACTTTTTTAACGTATTGTGGATATCGTGATGTTTTGCCCAAGAGGATTGTGTCGCGTCAATCTGGTCCACACCCGTTCAAACTTTTGAACAACGCCGCCCCCACACACACTACTGCATCAAAGTTACTAATTATTATTAACAAAGGCATTCGTTTTGTGGCATTAACGTTATATAGTTAGTTACACGTTCAATAACATTAGCGTATTTACCCAAACATAGCAACGTCCGATGACGACATAGATAGCAAGCGTTACTGTTCATATCTCAGCCCGTGCGGAGTTGTGCATGCCCATTCTGCGGTCTGTTAATAAAGTTTTCAATCAGACAGATGTATGGAAAGGCTTTTATTATAACATTCGTTGCAATAAAATCATTATGGCTTGTTTAGTCATGCTGCGGTGCGCTGGTAATCACTCGTCTGCCGCAGGGAGCTGTTGTTGTCGTTGAGCTGAGCTCAGCTCTCGTCAAAATCAATTGCGGAAGTAAAAAACGCATAGAGCTTGCCGATTGGTGCTAAGAACAGCAGGGCGGGTTCAATCGGTGTGACGTAATTGGCAGACTCGACTGTCAATCAAAATTATGCTGTTGCCGGCTGAATGATCGAATGAATGAAAACGTTATTAACGATTGCAGAATGGGTACAATACAGTACAGCTCAATACAACAACAGTGGACTGGGGGATGAAGACCAGAAAAAGACTTTCGGCTTTTTTACATAAGGGTCCTCCATTTTCAATTCATCAAAACATTTAGAGACATACAAATATACAGTAGTTTCATAAAAATGCTAAAATGCTATTTATTGATTGATTGATTGATTTAAAACTTTATTAACATATTGCAGAATGGGTACAGTACAGCTCAATACATACAATTGTTAAGGGGATGCAGACCAGAGAAAGTCTTTCGTCTTGTTTACATCAGGGTCCCCCATTTTCAATTAATCATATTTCATATCTAAATCATATAATATCTCATTGCTAAATATATGCAATATATAATCTAATAATCCAATAATCTAAATCTAATATATAATATAAAAATGCTAAATGCATGGGTATTTTATTTAGTCTTTAATGTTAGCTTGCAAACTCAAATACTGTCTTGGTAAGCCTCATAATGAATTGTTTGGGGAAAAAAAGAAAAACATTGTGATGTGTATCGTGTATCGCCGAAAGGTCAGAAAATATCGTGATATCATATTTAGGCCATATCGCCCAGCCCTACCCCGAACGCCCCCCATTTCGGGGGAATGTGGGAGAGAGAGGTCCGATCCATAAAGACTGCTATGTACACTGTACTTGGGGCCCAGACCGTGGGCGATGAAGTCCTGGCTACGGTCCTCACAGAGATTGAGGGAGTTCTGAACTCCAAGCCCCTCGGCTACGTTTCAAGCGACGTAGCTGACATCGACCCCATCACCCCAAACAACCTCTTGATGGGGCGGCTGGACCCTGCCCTTCCTCAGACGGTGTACAGACAGAACGAGATGAACGGTCGGAGGATGTGGAGACACAGCCAAGTACTGGCCGACCAGTTTTGGGCCCGCTTCCTCCTACACTATCTACCATCCCTTCAAGCCCGTCAGAAGTGGGTTAAAGACAGGGACAACCTGACAGTGGGTACCGTCGTGATGATAATAGACCAGTCACTACCCCGAGCTACGTGGCCGGCCGGCCGTGTGAGCAAAGTGATTACTGGTTCCGATGGGAAGGTCAGAGCGGCAGAAGTCATCGTCCAAGGGCGGACCTACACCAGACCAGTAGCCAAGTTGATAGAGCTGCCTGCGTTCCCTGACCCCCCTGACGACGACGATAACCCACTGACCTTATAGATTATTTCCAACTCCCCATAGCACATTATGGAGAAGTTGACTTGACCCTTAATATTAATCTGTGCCCCCCATTTATTTTACTAATTAGGTTCGGACTAATTAGGGGGCGGCTGTTCTGAAGGTCCAGATTAACACTGAAAGTCTGCGTTTATTATTTTGTATAACTTGTATATTGTTTATATATATAAGATATATATCTTTACGCCATCTGTTTGCATAATAGTATTATTCGCTCGCCTCATTGGGTCCCACCCTTGACGTTGTAGGCGCCAGAGACGAGCCCCCCAGACATGGTTCTAGACATGTTCAGACACGTTCAGACTTGCCCAGAGCAGGCGCATTGATTCTGGACAGGTAAATCGGCTGAGCCCCATAGGGATCAGTTTGAGTATATATTGTAGATGGTGCAAGCAGCCGCGCGGCAGTAACATAACAGGAGAAGTAGCAGAGCGAGAGCGTGATACGTCCGGTACAGTCCGGAACAGTGTATCGTTACAGAGAGCTAATGGCTACTTAGATACGACTATAATATTGTAGAGCCATTATTGGCGCAGTATAGTGACTTGTGTAAGCGAAGTAACGTGGAGAAACGTATAGTTAAACCCAGCAGCGTTTGGATATAACTACTCATAACTCTGCGGGTTAGCTTCCAGTACAAACGAAGCTAGCTAGCTACCATCTATGCCAACGGGCTTTTGGATTAATAGCTATTAACCCTGCCATCGGGCGCTAGGATTACAAGGACCGGTTCCGTACGAGACCCCTTTTCTTCCAGCGACGACAGGATTATCCGACCGGTCTACAGTTCCTCCGGAGCTTGGAGCTCCAGAGGGAAACCATCGTCTCCAGCTACCATTTGCTTTTCCCAGTATCGCTTTGTTTCTTCTCACTCCCTGCAGAGCTCCGGTCGAGTATCCCTAACCTAGGAACTATTCATTACCGCTGACTTTGATACCCTGACATTCTATTATTAAAGGCGAACCGTGATAATTAATATGTATGTTGCTATGACTATTAAAATACTGTAAACTTGGTATCCTTGTCCCCGCGCAGTCAATTGAGTGTCCGCCATTTTGTCTAACTATACTGTCTGGCTATTAATATTCTTTAGTAGTGGTTTAATCTAAACAATCTTTAATACAGTCCGGGTTGTGTAGCCCCTTAGCTACAAGCTTGTTATACAAACTTATTATGACTGGTCTATCAGAACTGTTGATGGTGTAGGTCATAGTAATGGTGTTGTTTATAATCTTTTATTGATGCAGGGCATAGTAATGGTGTTGTTTATCATCTTATTGATGTAGGTCATAGTAATGGTGTTGTTTATAATCTTATTGGTGCAGGTCATAGTAATAGTGTTGTTTATAATCTTATTGGTGCAGGTCATAGTAATGGTGTTGTTTATAATCTTATTGGTGCAGGTTATAGTAATGGTGTTGTTTCTCATCTTAACCCTTTCACTACCACACTACAGAAGGTTTAACCCTTTCACTACCACACTACAGACGGTTAACCATCTGTAGTGTGGTAGTGAAAGGGTTAACCGTCTGTAGTGTGGTAGTGAAAGGGTTAATCTTCTGTAGGTAGTGAAAGGGTTAACCATTTGTCGTGTGGCAGTGAAAGGGTTAACCTTCTGTATTGTGAAAGGGTTAACCCTTTGGTAGTGTGGTAGTGAAAGGGTTATTGGTGCAGGTCATGGTAATAGTGTTGTTTCTCATCTTATTGATGCAGGTCATAGTAATGGAAAAATACACAGCACACAAGAAGTAGAGGAAATGTGCGAGCGCACACACAAGCCTGCAGACGCACACACACACACACACACACACACACACACACACACACACACACACACACACACACACACACACACACACAGAGGTTAGGCATAATTCATCTTGACGACAAGATGTTATGTAATATGTCCTAAAGCACCAACTGCCGTGAGTTCATCCTACCATCTTTAGAACAGCCGTTCTGCCCAGGACATCTTTAGAACAGCCATTCTACCCAGGACATCTTTAGAACAGCCATTCTGCCCAGAACATCTTTAGAGAAGCCATTGTGGTTGGTTGATCCAGCATTCCTTTCATATTCAGAGGAACATGGTTTGTTTAGCACTAAACCCCAATTACAATGGGTGTTCCCAAAAGACAAACTGTGTTTATTTTGCAAGGCACGGCATTATTTGCGTAACCTTCCGAGAGAGCATGTGAAAGACAAGTTGCCTAAGGACTCAAAGCATTTAAAATGTCAATAGATTGTCCCGTATACGCTCGAGTGAATTTAGACGTGACGGTTCTGGTTTCATTGTTGCATTCATTGTTCAACAGTCATCCTGTGTTTTAGAATGATTTATTTAAAATGATTTATTATCCTCTCATCCATCATTAGCCTGACCATATAGCCTATTGAATTCAATGCAATCACTACTACTGGTTTACTGAAGGTTCCCAACCACAGCCAAAAGAAAATCAGGGATGCAGCCGTTGAGAATTATGCACCAAAGCTATGGAACACCCAACCTATGGACACAGGAAAGCTAGATCACTAAATATTTTTGCCTTTTACAGTAATACTAATTAGCCTTTAGACTATGATTATTGTACTGTAAATGAGAGCTTTTTTTTTTATTGCACTGCACTATTGCACTATTTTATTCTGTCTATTGTATACGTTTATGTAAATGGAAGCTATTTTATTGCACTTCTTTTATTCTGTTTACACTTCATGCACTGCTCTTATTCTGTCTATTTCTATACTCATTCTATGTCTGCACTTTATGCATCGCTTTTATTTGGTCACAAACCTGCTAATAGTCTTTTATAGATTTTAATGTCAGAAATCTATTATAAACAATAAGTGTGGAAAGGCGAAAGTGCGCTTTTCATGTCAGCAATCTATTACAATTGTTTTTATAGATTTTAATGACAGACATCTATAAAAAGATGTTGGTTATAGAGGTTTTAATATAAATTCTGCTCATTTTATGTCTATTTTTATGTCTACATTACTGCTGTGAAGCACTTTTGGCTGCTACCTATGAAAGGTTCTATACAAATAACGTTTATTATTATTATTATCATTATTATTATTATTATTATTATTATTATTATTATTATTATTATTATTATTAATAATAATAATCACCAATGCCATTTGCAACCCATGGCGACTGTGTATGATTTACTTGAAGTTTGTCCCGAGTTCAAAAACAAATGCCATGAGCACATGTATGCACAACTGACATTAGCCATAATAATATCTGTTTGTGTTGCCATGGGGACACAGTTGCGGTGAGTGACTCATTGGTCACTGGCGCCGGTGGTATTTTTGGACCTACCGGCCTGGACTGGTTTCATTTTTCCAGCCAGTAAAAGGAATGGTTGGTCATAATGACTACCAGACCTGGCACGTGGAAGCAATGGAAACCACTCCTCAGTGTTTGGTCCCCATAGAGAGCCTGTATAAGAGACACAGGGATTCCAACGTAACATGGGAACCGTTCATCCTAGAACTTTCCCACTGGACAGATTTATGGGCTATCCCGCCCCGCTCCCTTCTGCTCTACTCTCATTTTTACTACTTTACTCTTTTTTTTTCTTCTTCTTTTTTTCACCACCTATTTTATTGACTGCACCAAGTCCACCCACTCCTCCCCCAAATCCACCCCTTCTTCTTTCAGTCCTCCCTGTCTCTCACACGGTCCCCGCGCGGTCCTTTTCAGTCATCTCACTTGCTCTTATCCTCTCATCTTTCATCTCAGGGTGGATGCAGGCGGCTCAGACTTACTCAGCAGGTCCAGGAGCAGTCGGACCACACATCACAACAGCAGCACCGCATTAAGGTACATTACACGGAGACAAAAAGAAGACCGAATGTAAGAGAACTATTTCTTTTTTTTTTTAAATTTTTTTTTATTATTGCAAAACAAAACTTATTAAAAGTCAGTACTCAACACACAATGTATAATGAAACTTTCAGTAAAGGTGGTTAAAATATATGCAAGTACAGAAACAGGATAAAACAAAAATAGTCAATAATAACATTTTAACCGTATACCGTGTATATCCAGCGAAGTTACAATTATATAAATGTTAGTATATAATATACCCCGAATACCTATTTTCTAAAACCCTACACACATATGCTCCAGCTCAAATCCCCCCCTCCCGGACCCCCTCTTGGATAGTACCTCCATTATCCCTCACTCCTAACCAGACATCACCATTATAGGCTAGCTTTTATTCTCTCCACCACTTCTAACCACATTAACATTTTGGATTCATTGAGCCCTAGAATTCTTGCTGTTGATATTTCTTGATATATCACATCAAGATATGTAAGAAACCACACTTTCCGGCACATTTTTTCCGGTTGAAACCAACGTGATGCAATCAGTTTTTTAGCTACTGTGATACCCGATAAAACCAATCTTTTTAGTTGTGGGTTCACTGCAAACTCAAAAACATCATTCAATAGCAATACCGCGGGGTGTACAGGTATATTCCAAAATACGAGTATTGATAATTGTTGGGACACATCTTCCCAGAATGTCTTAACTGGTGGGCAGTCCCAATACATGTGCATAAATGTTCCTTCGTCCCCATTTGTACATTGGGAGCATTTGGAGTTTTGTATAAGCCCCATTTTGCACAGCCTTATAGGAGTCAAGTATGTCCTGTGAATATAGTTCAGATTGATTTGTTGATGATCCGGGTTCCTTGATGTAAGTCGGACATTTGCCCAGGCTCCTTGCCAATCAAAGTCATTTTCCAGGTCTGGTATATCCCTCCTCCAGACATTGTCTAGTTGAAGGGTTTCGTACGAGGACGTTAGTAATTGTGAATAAAAACCTGATACAAAACCTCCCAATGTATTTCTGTCATAGAAAAATTTGTGGTATCTGTGGTGTTCAATTGGTATGTGTAATGGAACACCGTGGGATCTCATACAAAGTTTTAACTGTATGTAAAAAAGCCATGTGGACTCGGTGAGGTTAAACTTTATGCATATTTCGACATAACTACAGAGGCCCTTGTTATTAAAAATATCCCCTAATGAGTGTATGCCTCTTTCTTCCCATACAGGGAATCTTATAGGTCGTTTTCCCATTAAGAGAGCATTGTTATTGAATATGGGAGTGTGATTATGCCATACTTGATTGTTAGGAAATTTCCTTTGAGTTTCCCGCCATGTCCTGATTGCATGGGTTATTATTGGGCCAAATTCTCGCTCACAATGCTTGATTGAAAGTTTAGTGTATGCTATGTCTTTCAATCTCTGTGGGGCTACTATGTTTTCTTCTAAATTTCTCCAAGATACCAAAGCCTCGGGGTCAAACCATATCTTCTTCAATGGTCTTAATGTGAAGGCATTAAAATATTGTAAAAAATCTGGGACTGCCATGCCACCGTCTGCTTTACTTCTCTGTGCGGTGGATCTTTTTATGCGAGGTGGTTTGTTATTCCAAATAAATTTGTATGTGGAGGTTTGTAATCTTTTCCAGTAGCCCTCTGGAGGAGGTAACGGAAGCATTGAGCTGAAGAAATTGATTCTTGGTAATACATCCATCTTAACTATTGATACCCTTGCCTGTACTGAGTTTTTAAGTTTTGCCCACCTGTCCAGGTCGTCCTTGATTTTGTTCTGTATTTTTGTGTAATTGTGCTTCACCGTTTGTCTTATGGTGGGGAATATTTCCACTCCCAAGCATCTGAAATGTTTTACCATCGGTATCGCACCTGGGAGGGTTATATCTTTTTTTGCAGGGGTGTTAAGTGGAAGGAAAGCCGACTTCGGCCAATTTATCTTAAATCCCGATAAATCACCAAAGTTCTCAATCAACTTGAGCAGATGAGGCAATGTGGTGTTGGGGTTTTGCATGAACAATATTACGTCGTCCGCATATAAACTAATTTTTTGTTGTGTGCCCTTGATTACGATTGGTTCTATGGATTGGGATTGTCTTATATATTGTGCTAAAGGCTCTAATGATAAATTGAATAGTCCGGGACTAAGAGGGCAACCCTGTCTGGCAGAGCGTGATACCGGAAAGATTTTGGAGATGATTGTGCCTGTTGTAATCATGGCCGATGGGTCCTTGTATAGTACTTTAATCATATCAATGAAACCTTTTCCTAACCCCATCCTTTCCAATACTGCCCATAGAAACGACCATTCCAACCTGTCAAATGCTTTCATAGCATCCAGGGATAGTATCGCCTTAGGTGTGATGTCCTCTTTGTCTGTATCTAGTACGTGCAGTATTCGCCTTATGTTATCATTGATCAGGCGACCTTTTATGAAGCCTGTTTGGTCCGTATGAACTAAAGACGTCATATGTTTTTGCAATCTGATGGCTAATATCTTAGAGTACAGTTTGACATCGGTTCCGAGGAGGCTTAAAGGACGGTAACTACCGCATTCAGTGGGGTCTTTGTCTTTTTTGTGAAGAACTGAAATGAGTGCGGTATTTTGGTGTTCGATGAAGCTTCCCTCTTTGACTGAGTATAAGATCATATTTAGTAATAAGGGTCCAAATATGTCCCAGCAAGAAATGTACATTTCTGATGGGATACCGTCAATTCCCGGAGCTTTGCCGTTTTTCATTCCGGATATGGCCTTCTTGAGTTCTTCTAATGTGATCGGTACTTCTAACCGTTTAGCGTCTTCATCTGTAAGTTTAGGGAGAGTAATTTGATTAAGATATGTGTCTAATTTGTCTTGATCAAAGGTCGTTTCTGAGTTATATAAATCGGAGTAGAATTCTTTGAATGTATCGTTTATTATTTTGGGTTCTGTTACTAGAGCTTGTTGTTTCCTAATGGCAGTTATATCTGCAAATTTTGCATTAATTCTTAGTCGCATGGCTAATAGGTGACTAGGTTTAGAACCTTGGAAGTACTGCTGTTGTCTAGTGCTGCGTATTTGCAATTCCGATTTTTGTCTGTACATTGCTTTGATCTCGGTCTTTAGAATGTTAACTTGGTTATCTAGTCTAGTAGAGTTGTTGTATTTTAAAGAATTAAAAAGCGTTGAGTAAAGCGTTTCCATTTCAGACAGTTTTGTGTTTTGATTTTTGCGCAATATGGAGGTAAATCTATCCGAGAAATCCTTGATCATACTCTTTACCGACATCCATAATATTCTGGGATCTTGCACCGAGTTAGCATTAACTTGTAGGAATACTGTGAGAGCTTCTTTAATTTGTGTAATGAATTCCTTGTTGTTAAGCAGCATCGAATTAAAACGCCATCTTGGGGCCCGGGTAGATAATGTACCAAATGTTGCTTTCAGGATTAAGTAGCAGTGATCTGATAGCGCATTGGGTGTCATTTCCACTTCGTATTTATCAAATATTCTCGGGGATGCAAAGACGTAATCAATTCTGGATAGTGTGTTGTGTCTCGCCGAACGACAGGAGTACTTGCGGGTCATGGGGTTAAGTGAACGCCATAAATCAGTTACTCCTGTTGATTTCGACCAATCTTTTAATGCTTTAGATGAATTCTTTTGTTCGCTGGAGAAGGAAAGGTAAGTTTTGTCCATCCTTGGGTTCCAAATGGCATTAAAATCCGCACCTATTATGTATGAGTACTCGGGATGGTTTAACATTTCTCCTGTTAGTGAAGTGAAGAAACCCACTTCGTACAAATTCGGGGCATATACCGCTGCCAATGCAATTTTCCTGTTATTGTGTATAATCCTAGCTATAGTTATGCGCCCCTCAGCATCCGACCATACCCCTTTCAATTCGATATTTAATTTGCGTCTGACGACTATGGCTACCCCTCTAGTTCTCGTAGCAAAAGAAGAGTGACCAATATTATGGTATATGTTATCCGCTAACGTATTTATGTCTCCCTCTAAAATGTGCGTTTCGCTTAATAGTGCCACGTCCACATGTTCGTAAGAGAACTATTTCAAAGTGTTTTGCTCGTTCGTTGTTGTCGGTTTGCGTGTTTAGGCTATGCAGTTTGATTGACCTCTCTTCTTGGCTAAATCAAATCAAATCAAATCAAATTTATTTATAGGGCCCGACAACACACGTTAATGTCCCCATGGGCCGTACAGATCTTCTTTAAACAAGTCAAGAAGAAAACATAACAATAAGTCAAGAACAGAACAAGAACACCATAAGGTCCAAACATTTTTAGATGAATGCAAATAAATGAAAGAATGCAAGCACTCCCAGACATACCCCACGCGAAGGTAAGGAAAAACTCACTAAAACCTAACAATAGGGAAAAAAGCTCCACAGGCAGTGTGGAGGAGAGAAACCTTAGAAGGGCCATTCAAGGGGGATCTCCCTTCTTAGATGTTGGTGATAGTAGTGTTGCAGACGGACAGTTGGTAAGCATGCACTCATGTGTGTAGTGGAACACAGATGAGTGCATGCAATAGCAACTGTACATTTTGAAAAATTTAAGATAGAGCTAATAGCGATAGCAACTGAACATTTTGACAGATTAAAGATAGAGCTGATAGCGAATCTATTTGAGGCACAGGGGCGGCGCAAAGAGGGTCACGTCCTCCCCGTCTTAGTCAAGGGACATTTAACACATTTAACACTCGTTGCTCCGGGACAGCCGGAGACAGGGAGATAGGGGCGGCGCAGGGAGGGTCGCAAACTCCCCGACATCATCGCGGGACATCCGGCACTCCGGTCACCACTACGAGACCTCCGGAGACAGGGGGGCACGCAGAGGGGGTCGCAACCTCCCGGCCTTCGTTACGGGACGTCCAACACTCCGGTCAACACTCCAGGACAGCAAGTCATAGGGAGACAGGGAGACGGGACAGGCGTTAGACAGCTCATGAGATTGTAGTAGGCGGACATAGCAATAGATACAAGTGGTAGGCATATATGTGAATGGAGTAGATGTATGAAGTAGGCGTATTATGTGAATAGAATAGAAGTACTTAACCCAGCAATGAAACCGCGTTGACTGTTAATCTGTTAACAGTCTGTTAATACTGTTAATCAGTTGACAGGACCATGGACAGACGGCGGTGAATAACTGATCCAAGGCCTCGGAGGTGCATGTAGAGCAGTCACTACAATCTTGGCCAAGACCCCGAGGCATCCATCACCTTGGTCAGCGCCAGGAGACGGGCACTCAGAGAGAAGGGGGAGGGGGGGGAGAGGGGGGGGGGGGGAAGAGTTAGATAGTTCCCATGTTTGTGGTGCTGCAAAGGAGCAGACATGTAGTACCCTGTAGTGCCATGTAGTACCATGTAGTACCCCGTAGTGCCATGTAGTACCCTATAGTACCCTGTAGTGCCATGTAGTACCCTGTAGTACCCTGTAGTACCCTGTAGTGTCATGTAGTACCCTGTAGTGCCCTGTGGTACCCTGTAGTGCCATGTAGTGCCACGTAGAGCCATGTAGAGCCATGTAGTACCCTGTAGTGCCATGTAGTACCATGTAGTACCATGTAGTACCATGTAGTACCCTGTAGTACCCTGTACCCTAACTAAACTACCCTGTAATAAACTACCCAGTGGTACCATGTAGTACCCTGTACCATAACTAAACTACACAGATTAATCTAAAGGTCAGTCCCCGACCAGGTGAGATCAGGGTAGGTTGAAGGAGAGAGAGAAAAGATGAGTCTTAAGCAGGGATTTAAAAGCTTCGACAGAGCAGGCGCCCCTGATGACGGCAGGTAATTTGTTCCACAGGTAGGGAGCGCGGTAGACAAAGGCTCTGTGGCCGGCGGATTTCTTTTTAACCCTAGTGGTCGATAGAAGCCCCGCATTTTGTGAGCGCAGAGCACGAGCGGGCGAGTATCGGGAGATGAGATCGGATAGATAGAGCGGTGCAAGCCCATTTAAAATTTTGTAGGTGAGGAGTAGCACTTTAAAGTCAGAACGGGCTTGGATAGGAAGCCAGTGTAGGGCGGACAAAACTGGTGTGATGTGATCAAATTTTCTAGTTCTAGTTAGTATCCGTGCAGCCGCATTTTGCACGAGTTGAAGATTTTTGATGCTTTGAAATTGGATTCACTGAGATATGTATCTTGTATTTATTTTGTATTTATTTTGACATTTATGGATATAGGGAGACAGCGTAGCTCTGCCACAACAGTCACATAGACCTACAATCAATCTCATCTCACCCACAGAAGAAAAAGTCGAAGTCATCAAGGTTTGTGTCTGAGTGTGAGTGCGCCTGTGTGTTTGTGTACATGCATTTACATCTGTGTTTTGCGTTTTTATGTATTAGTGTGCGGGAAGTGCATATGTTGTGCATTCTACCTTTAAAAGTCATCCTGGACCGGGCGGCTACGTGGTGCAGTGGGCAAGGCGCTCACCACGAATACTGGAGACGCTGGGTTCACCTGTTCGAGCCCAGCGCTCCACATTGCTTTCAGTTTAGCTGGTCGTCCGTACTAATACACATTGGCAGTATTAGGGGGTGGGAAACTGATGGGTGGGGATCGGGTGTTGTGGACAGCGACTCCTACAGGTCGGTTGGTGCGCCTGCGCAGTAGAATCAGGAAGCGATGGGGGCGGCGCCCCTCCAAAGCGCAGACCCCTGACGCTGAATGATCACGCTGCGCAGGTGAAAAGATGCGACTGCTGTTACCTCGAGTATCGGAGGGGACTCGTGCTATGTATGACTTAGTCCACATTGCAGCCGGCTTGTGGGAGGCAAGAAACAGCGTTCGAGACAGGGGAGGGTTGAATTGGATGATACGAAATTGGGATGGGAGAAAAATAGAAAATGGGAGAAAAAGTGGATCAAAAAGAAAAAGTCGTCCTGGACAAACTCTAACAGCCCATGGCCACACAAATCAGGGGCCTCTGGTATAATTGTAGGCTATTTTGATATTTTATAACCTCTAGCATATTCATAAACTTACCATTAATGGCCACAAGGATTGCAGGCCTTTCAAGGAGAAGGGCCAAACAGATTACAATGTTTTGTTCCATCTCTGCCTTAATAGGGAGCCAGACAGTGTGGTTTAGTTCTATCTCTGCTTTAATAGAAAGCCAGACAGTGTGATTTAGTTCTATCTCTGCTTTAATTGGAAGCCAGACAGTGTGATTTAGTTCTATCTCTGCTGTAATAGGAAGCCAGACAGTGTGATTTAGTTGTATCTCTGCTGTAATAGGAAGCCACACAGTGTGGTTTAGTTCTATCTCTGCTTATAGGAAGCCAGACATCGTGGTTTAGTTCTATCTCTGCTTTAACACGGAGCCAGACAGTGTGATTTAGTTCTATCTCTGCTTTAATAGGAAGTCAGACAGTGTGGTTTAGTTCTATCTCTGCTTTAATAGGAAGTCAGACAGTGTGGTTTAGTTCTATCTCTGCTTTAATAGGAAGTCAGACAGTGTGGTTTAGTTCTATCTCTGCTTTAATAGGAAGCCAGATAGTGTGGTGGAGAAAATGCATCCATAGTTGTCCTACAACCATATTGAACCTCTGTAATATTTGAAACCTATAATTTGATCTGCAGATTCAAATAAAGAATTCAAAATGTTTAATGTTAGGGCTGTCCCCTCTCAATTGATTAGTTGATTTATTAGATTAGATTAGATTAGATTCGATTGAAATGTATTGTCATTATACAGCACAACAGTACAGTACCGTACAGTACAATGGAAATACGTTTTTTATTTATTAATTTTGTTTATTAATTGGTTGGTTTGGTCTTAATTGATTTGATGACTTTGTTAGTCGATTAGTCTTTATATGCTTTTTTCCATGCTGAATGAGTTATTTAAAAAAATAAATCCTTGGTAACCACTAGAAGAGGTCCTTCTGCATGACTGCTTGTGGGAAACACAGTTTTACACGTGTCTATTACATCAATTCGTTGATTAGTCGAAAAAGCGCTATGACTATTGGTTGACTACGAGTGTCTTTAGTTGAGGCCAGCCATAGTGATTGTGTATGTGTGTGCTCACCAATGTTACCTGACCCATTCTATGTGGTGTGTTGTCCAGTTTTACCTGGAGTCACGGCATAAGCAGAAAGACCACAACCAGCAGAGCACCAAGATGTTGACTGACGAGGTGTCTCAGATACAGGAGGTCAGTGTGTTCCTGACCCTGCTGCTGTGTGTGTGTGTGTGTGTGTGTGTGTGTGTGTGTGTGTGTGTGTGTGTGTGTGTGTGTGTGTGTGTGTGTGTGTGTGTGTGTGTGTGTGTGTGTGTGTGTGTGTGTGTGTGTGTGTGTGTGTGTGTGTGTGTGTGTGTGTGTGTGTGTGTGTGTGTGTGTGTGGGCACGATTGTATCAGAATAACCCACAATGTACAAGTGCACTGATAATATTTGTGTCCTTTAAACATTGTCTTTATGTGGACATAAATAAAGATTCTAAGTGTGTGTGTGTGTGTGTGTGTGTGTGTGTGTGTGTGTGTGTGTGTGTGTGTGTGTGTGTGTGTGTGTGCGTGCGTGCGTGTGTGTGTGTGTGTGTATTATGTGTTCCATAATACAATTAAGACACTTTAGGTTTAGTTGGGTTGAGTTGAGGAGCAGTGTGGATCTGCTGAATGATTTGAATAGTTTATTAAATGTTTTTATATTTAGAGAACAGTTCAGGATTACAAAATACTTTTTATACACAGTAACCCTCCCCCTTTCCATTGGCATCTCATCTCTAATAGACATATATTCACCTATATACATACATAACTACATAAAAGTATATTGTTGACACATACATACATCCCCACATACAGTGGATCGGGAGGTAGAGCAGTCGTCCGGTAATCCGGAGGTTCCCGGTTCGATTCCCGCTCCTCCCATACAGCGTGTCGAAGTGTCCTTGAGCAAGACCCTTAACCCCTATTGCTCCCGATGAGCAGGTTGGCACCTTGCATGGTTGCCTCCGCCATCGGTGTGTGAATGTGTAAAATGTGAGGAACAAATTGTAAAGCGCTTTGGATAAAATTGCTATATAAATGCACCATTTACCATTTACGTACATTTCAATTTCCATGCAGATACACGTCTACCCACATGTGTGCCTTTACATATATACACACACTTTATCAGCAGAATAAGTTAAATTTGAGAATTGTGTGCAAAGCCTGTGCAGGTTGATATCCAGTTGGTCCAGTCGAATGACACATTACATTTACATTTAGTCATTTAGCTGACGCTTTTATCCAAAGTGACTTACAAATTGTGTACAACAAGTCAGCAGGACGGGTATACGGCTATGGGTAAGTGGTATTGTTCTAGTAGGTGGTAGTATAGGCATAGTAGCATAGTAGATAAATAGACGCCAGACTTTGTAATATTCTTTGAGATTTTGTTTAATACTTTATGTTATTTTTTCCAAAGCAAAGCTTGATGATAATTCTTCAAGCCATTGAATAGGTTTTGAAGTGGAGATTAATGTAATCCTGCATTATATCCTTCCAGAATGTTTAGATCTCCTCACATTCCTTAATACAGTTAAAAAAGGTTCCTTTATGGAGTTGACATTTAACACAAATATCTGGAATATTTGGATTGATGTTCTCAATATCCAGTTATATACTGAATGATGTTTATAATGCATTCTGTGTTTGGGTCTGCTAGGTGAGGTACTGCCTCAAAACTCTGAGGGAGCAAATGGCTGCCAGACAGAACCATAACGTCAACAAGAACAAGGTAACTCAAGGTTAACCTCACGCTGAGCTCATTCTAGTGAACATGTTAACCAATAGCGATGCATGGGCTAGCTTTAACTAACCGATCGCTGCTCTCTCCCTCAGTATCCAGTTAATGGCTACCGAGAGACCGTGCCTACTAGAAACCAGGTTTTCACCAATGGTAACTCCAATGGTGTTGGAACTGAGTCAGAGCCTCATGTAAGATACCACTCACAAAGCAGCGTCCTAGTGTACTCCTACACACTCCTCTACGCCTGTACATCACAGCCTCCGAAACACCTCTGTCTCTACGCCTGTACATCACAGCCTCCGAAACACCTCTGTCTCTACGCCTGTACATCACAGCCTCCGAAACACCTCTGTCTCTACACCTGTACATCACATCCTGCTAAACACCTCTGTCTCTACACCTGTACAGCACAGCCTCTGAAACACCTCTGTCTCTACACCTGTACAGCACAGCCTCTGAAACACCTCTGTCTCTACACCTGTACAACACAGCCTCCGAAACACTTGTCACTGCGCCTGTACATCACATCCTGCTAAACACCTCTGTCTCTACGCTTGTACATCACATCCTGCTAAACACCTCTGTCTCTACGCTTGTACATCACATCCTGCTAAACACCTCTGTCTCTACGCTTGTACATCACATCCTGCTAAACACCTCTGTCTCTACGCTTGTACATCACATCCTGCTAAACACCTCTGTCTCTACGCTTGTACATCACATCCTGCTAAACACCTCTGTCTCTACGCTTGTACATCACAGCCTGCTAAACATCTCTGTCTCTACACCTGTAAATCACAGCCTCAGGAACACCTCTGTTTCTACACCTGTACATCACAGCCTTCGAAACACCTCTGTCCCAAGAGAGCAAAGATTTGTACATAATCGGGACATCCGCAACCAAATTAGTTTGAAAGAGAATGCGGCTACAATGTTGAATTGGGTGTATACAGTACTATACAGTATATCACTATGTACCTATTTACGCTAATAACCAAAGATTAAGTTTGTCTGAACATTTGTGAGTTATGCAGTGATGTAGTTATCAGAAAAATAAATAGACTATAGTGATGTGTCTTTTCTGTGTCTGCGTTCATCGCCATTTCCATGGACACAAGGCTGCACAGACGCAAAACTTTTTCAACTCATTTTCGGTTCTTATTTATAAAAGAGACTAAATAATATGTGGGAGAACATTAATATAATAATATTTATTCAATATGTTAATGGTAAATAATAAGAGCAAAGGTAGCAGCAGTTAGTTTACTTCCTGTTTGGGCTGAGATGTTTGACAGTGGAACATCGTTCAACTCTCTGCGTGAGAGTATGACTTGTGTAATCTAGAATGTTTAATGTGACTCTTGTCAATATGTTTATCTTATTGCTCATCGGTTTCATTTGAAATTCTTCATGGTAATGAGTTGGATTGTGTTTTTAAAGGCCTATTTGAATAGGCCAATTTGAATATCCTTGAATGCAAAAATCATGCATTTGAATATTCAAATCTGCATTCATGACGAATGACTCATGGCAAATTACATGACCTAACAATTGGAAAAAGTCAACAGCCATCTCAAATCTTTCCGACTCATACCTGCCAAATGTCTACTGTGCTGTGAAATGGTTTCCAGAGACTGAGAACAAACCCCAGAGTAGGAGCCCAATTTACTGTACATACTGACGCACACACACCAGGGTTATTATAGTTTTGTTTTATTCATTTGTTTTAATTTTTATTTCGTTTTTTCATTTTTATTTCATTTAAGTTTTCAATTCAGTTTAGTTTCAGTTTGTTTCCAGAGTAGTTTCAGTTTAGTTTTCATTTCTCCCCAAATGAAAAAACTTATTTGTTTTAGTTAAATTTTTAATAGTTTCAGTGTTAGTTTTAGTTGTTGTTTTTTTTGTCAGGGGCAAGATTTGAAAAGTCTCAATGAACATTATGCACCAATACCTCCTCTAGCTTTCTGTGTTGACAAATTTGACCAAACTGAAAAAGACTAAAACTAAATAAATTTTCTGTCACAATATAGTCTCAGTTAGTTAGGTTTTTTGGGGTTTATTTTTATATTTGATTTATTTATTCTTTTTTATTTCATCACCCCAAGTTTTCGTTTTTTTGTATAGTTTTTGTGTACAGTATGCACACACACACACACCCATTATGTCCACCACACAGACAGTATGTAGCCTATACACACACACACGCACGCACGCACGCGTACGCGCACACACACACACACACACACACACACACACACACACACACACACACACACACAGGGCACTGTATCCAATTTCCCATCATTTGAGACTCAGTGCATGCAGCACATCATAACATATCATATAACACCAGATGTCCATTATCTGCCTAAGAGGTAACGTTAGAACAAGGATACAATCCGAGGGAATGTGTGTCTGTGGCATATGTTCCCAGTAGGGATGTCCGATATTATCGGCCGATATTGGCATAAAAATGTGATATCGGAAAATATCTGTATCGGTTTTCAAAAAAAGATTATTTTTTATTTTATTTTTTGCATTTATTTAACCTTTATTTACCCAGGCAAGCAAGTACGAACAAATTATTATTTTAATTATTGTCAAAGTATGCATAATGTTGTGTTAATTACACAACAAGAGATATGTAATGTTAATTACCTGAAATTATTCAGTTTTTTGGGGGGGGGGAACCCTGCATATATCGGTATCGGTTGATATTGGTATCGGAAATTAAGAGTTGGACAATATCGGTATATCGGTATCGGTAAAAAAGCCAATATCGAGCATCCCTATAGTTCCCAGTGATCTGTATGTAGGTTGGCAGGAATCATGTTGCACTGCTCTTCATTTTCAGCTGAGTCAAATGAGAAAACCGTGTAGAATCCTGTATTGACTGATAATGAGGTGATTCACCTGAAAGGCAGCCTTGTGGTAAATGTCATGTCACGCTGTCCTCCATTCTACTGTTGTCAAAGATAAACACCAATGCCGAGTCCCATATTTGTCCGATAGGTAAAGAACTGTTGATAAAAGACAACCCTAAGGAGGTAAACGAGTACATACTGACAATTTACGTAACAGACCTCCACAGCCAAAAGAGCTTCTGTTACCTCAGGCTGCCTGAAATAATCGGTCAATTATGCACTGTCGGCAAACACTGCCTTTGTTTGTGCTTCTTCGCTCTTGACCTCAAGTTAGACTTAATAGAGCATGTCACTTTCAATCTGCCTCACCTCTCTCTCTCTCTCTCTCTCTCTCTCTCTCTCTCTCTCTCTCTCTCTCTCTCTCTCTCTCTCTCTCTCAGGCCAGGGATACCCAGGAGGAGAGCGTGAGGCTCAGGGAAGCGACCAAGCGTCTGTACAGCCAGCTGAAGGAGTCGGAGAAGAAACAACAGGAAGAGAGAGACAGACTCCAGGTTTGTTATTAAGAGACTTCCTGGGTTTGGTTACATCTCACTCTCAGACTTCCTCCTGCCCCCCCCCCCCCCACCACCACCACTATCTATCAATATCATCTCTGGATTTCATTTTCTTTATCCTGTGCCTGACATTGAACGTGCCAGGTTACCCAGAGCCCCGTGTGTGAGATCATCTGGGCCAGTGTTAGTATGATGGAACTGCTAATAGTGTTAGATGTTAGATTAGATCCTGAATTCAATAAAGGAATATCTTATCTTATCTTATCTTAGATTGACCTCGTTCTATACATTATGGGTTATCGCATTCAGCAGTGAACTCCCACTATTGTGTTAGTGGCCTAGATTGAGAAGTTAGACTGATAAGACTCTTAACGGTCCCTCAATAGAGAAACCTATGTCAAGGTTGAGACAACCAGACACAAAGCAAAGTATTTCACCGCAGATAAGACTGTGTGGAAAATCTCAAATGGAGGGCACAGCGTTTCTAACCGATGTAATGTAGAGTAAAGGTCAATGGTTAATAGTGTATTCAGCCTACCACTGCAGAGACTCAGGGTTCGAATCCAGCTGTCAGCGGTACCTCCGGCTTGGTCAGTCGTCCTTACGAACACAATTGGCAGTATTTGTGGGTGGGAAGCCGGTGGTTGCAACTCCTACTGGTCGGTCGGGACATCTGTTCAGCAGGGAGGGGATCTGGGGGAAATAGCATGAACCTCTGCACGCGAAAGACGAAAGAAAATGGATGGATTATCCAAGTGGGGGTCCGGGGGGGGTGAGCGAGCAAGAGCATATGTATGTAGGGTATTAGATAGCAAGTATTAGGTATATATCTCGTAAACTACATTTATAATGATTCAAATGGTGATTTCATTGGATGTTTACTGTTAATGCTTGTATGTCTAATTTGTTGTTATGTTTATGTTTATGTGTATGTTTAAAAAAAAAATATATATATATATATATATATATATATATATATATATATAAAAAAATATATATATATGCACGCGTTACGCTCTCCCAGTGAAACTCCTCGCTGTCAGGTGAAAAGAAGCGGCTAGCGACTCCACATGTATCGGAGGAAGCATGTGGTAGTCTACACCCTCCCCAGACCAACAGTAGGGCAGCATGTGGTATTATGGTAGTCTATACCCTCCCCAGACTGACAGTAGGGCAGCATGTGGTAGTCTACACCCTCCCCAGACCAACAGTAGGGCAGCATGTGGTATTATGGTAGTCTATACCCTCCCCAGACTGACAGTAGGGCAGCATGTGGTAGTCTATACCCTCCCCAGACCAACAGTAGGGCAGCATGTGGTATTATGGTAGTCTATACCCTCCCCAGACTGACAGTAGGGCAGCATGTGGTAGTCTATACCCTCCCCAGACCAACAGTAGGGCAGCATGTGGTATTATGGTAGTCTATACCCTCCCCAGACTGACAGTAGGGCAGCATGTGGTAGTCTACACCCTCCCCAGACCAACAATAAAGCAGCATGTGGTAGTCTACACACTAGGGATGGGCATTTTAAAGAAAAATCCAGATCGATTGATCACATGCTATACTCGATTGGTCGTGTATTACTCGAAAAGGGGAAAAGAAATAAAAAGAATTACTATACTAATTAAAAAATAATACTTATTTTTGTTCATTCACGTATATATGTTTAAGGAAACCAACAAACAGTTATAATCTTACACATACATGTGAAAAGAGATGTAATAATAATAATAATAATAATAATAATAATAATAATAATAATAATAATAATAATAATAATAATAATAATAATAATAATAATAATAATAATAATAATAATAATAATAATTCTTTTTTTCAAAAAAAATTATAATTTCGATTATTTTCCCCCCCGATTTTTCTCATAGCTACGAGTAGCCTACACCCTCCCCAGACTGACAGTAGGGAAGCATGTGGTAGTCTACACCCTCCCCAGACTGACAGTAGGGCAGCATGTGGTAGTCTACAGTACAAATGTCAAGTTAGACCGCGCTCTCAAAATCCGACACTGGGTGCTGAAATCCCATAAAGTGATATATAAAAAGAAGCAGGGAAGCTGGACCAGCACTCTGGTCTCTATGTGTCCCCCACAGAGTAGTCTACAGTACACCCTCCCCAGACTGACACTAGGGCAGCATGTGGTAGTCTACACCCTCCCCAGACCATGTGGTAGTCTACACCCTCCCCAGACCATGTGGTAGTCTACACCCTCCCCAGACCAACAGTAGGGCAGCATGTGGTAGTCTACACCCTCCCCAGACCATGTGGTAGTCTACACCCTCCCCAGACCAACAGTAGGGCAGCATGTGGTAGTCTACACCCTCCCCAGACCATGTGGTAGTCTACACCCTCCCCAGACCAACAGTAGGGCAGCATGTGGTAGTATACACCCTCCCCAGACCATGTGGTAGTCTACACCCTCCCCAGACCATGTGGTAGTCTACACCCTCCCCAGACCAACAGTAGGGCAGCATGTGGTGGTCTACACCCTCCCCAGACCAACAGTAGGGCAGCACAATGACCAGGAAGGGAATTGGCATAACGACAAAATTGGTGATGGGAGAAAAAGATAGAAAGGCACAAATAAAATTGTGTATTCACAACATAATGTATAATGTCTTAGGAACCCCACAGTGACCCTCTCTCTCTCTCTATGGCTCCCCCTGCAGGCGGAGAGCGGCGAGCTGCGCCGGCGTCTGGACGAGCAGTCCACGCGGCTGCAGAAGGCAGAGGGCCTGTCGGAGGAGAGGGGCCAGCGGGTGGAGGAGCTGCAGAAGCTGCTGGGAGGCATGGAGATCGAGAGCG